>NW_008655684.1:0-16521 GCF_000695815.1 Acanthisitta chloris
GCCCCAGCCTGGGGCGCGGCCGCCACCTGCCGGCGCTGGCGCTGCCCGAATCCCCACAGGATGCGCGGGGTGAAGCGGAGCACAATTCGCCTCTGAGGCTCTGTTTGAACCCTGACTGATTTCAGGCTTAGATTACGGCAGATTTAAGGCTACGAGGGAGTACAAATCGCCTGTGGGTTCTCTGGGCAAGAGAAACCATAAACAACCCAAATGGCACCAACGATCAGAATTTTTCTATCAGCAGTACCATGGCCAGCATGGTGAGCCTCTAACTCAGAACCCAAATTCAGCTGGTGTTGCAGCCACTGTGGACTCTCTGAAATCCTTTAAGGTGCAAAGAACGTGGGGAAATTCATAGGGTGCAACTCACAAGCTAGGGAAGTGATCCTCCCCCTGCACTAGGCACTGGGGTGGCCACACCTCGAGTCCTGTGTCCAGTTCTTGGCCCCTCAGTGCAAGAAGGACATTGAGGGGCTGGAGTGAGTCTAGAGAAGGACAGTGAAGCTGGTGAAGGGTCTGGAGCAGCTGATGGAACTGGGGGTGTGTAGCCTGGAGAAGAGGAATGTCAGGGGTGACCCTATTGCTGTCTACAACTACCTGAAAGGAGGTCGTAGCCAGGTAACAAGTGATAGGACAAGAGAACATAGTCTTAAGCTGCAGCAGGGAAGTTTCGGTTGGGCATTAGAAAGAATTTCTTTACAGAAAGGGTGATTAGACACTGGAACAGGCTGCCCAGGGAGGTGGTGGAGTCACCGTCCCTGGAGGTGTTTAAGGAGAGACTGGACATGGCACTTAGTGCCATGGTCTAGTTGACATGGTGATGTTAGGTAATAGGTTGGACTTAATGATCTCAGAGGTCTTTCCCAACCTTAAGGATTCTGTGATTCTGTTACAATTGTTCAGGACCAGCTGGAACTGGCCAGTGGAATAGGCCAGAAACAGGGCATACCCCACCAAGTTTTGGTATTCTTTATTGAGGGGCCGAGTCTAGAGAAGGACAGTGAAGCTGGTGAAGGGTCTGGAGCAGCTGATGGAACTGGGGGTGTGTAGCCTGGAGAAGAGGAATGTCAGGGGTGACCCTATTGCTGTCTACAACTACCTGAAAGGAGGTCGTAGCCAGGTAACAAGTGATAGGACAAGAGAACATAGTCTTAAGCTGCAGCAGGGAAGTTTCGGTTGGGCATTAGAAAGAATTTCTTTACAGAAAGGCTGATGGAACTGGGGGTGTGTAGCCTGGAGAAGAGGAATGTCAGGGGTGACCCTATTGCTGTCTACAACTACCTGAAAGGAGGTCGTAGCCAGGTAACAAGTGATAGGACAAGAGAACATAGTCTTAAGCTGCAGCAGGGAAGTTTCGGTTGGGCATTAGAAAGAATTTCTTTACAGAAAGGGTGATTAGACACTGGAACAGGCTGCCCAGGGAGGTGGTGGAGTCACCGTCCCTGGAGGTGTTTAAGGAGAGACTGGACATGGCACTTAGTGCCATGGTCTAGTTGACATGGTGATGTTAGGTAATAGGTTGGACTTAATGATCTCAGAGGTCTTTCCCAACCTTAAGGATTCTGTGATTCTGTTACAATTGTTCAGGACCAGCTGGAACTGGCCAGTGGAATAGGCCAGAAACAGGGCATACCCCACCAAGTTTTGGTATTCTTTTCCATTTCCTTTGCTTTTTAAGCACTCATAATACTCATTTTGCAGACAGATTCCAGGATGATGCAAATCACACTGCATCATTGTAATACCCCCTCACATCCTCTCAAATGCTGTAGCTGCAGACTGCCATTCCCAAGGAGATGTCAAGCCACTTCAAGTGGCTTCTTTTCCACTATGCTGGAGGTAATAAATTGGTGATGGACAAATAATTATCACCACTGCAGTCAAAGAGCAGATACAGGCTGTTACGATTGACTGACTGCTGAGCTGGAGCATGGGAGGAACCAAGACCCCCAAAAACTAGGCCCAGTTTCGTTCAACTTATTCATCAATGATTTGGACAAGGGGACAGAGTGCCTTCTCAGCAAGTTTGCTGACGATACAAGACTGGGAGGAGTGGCTGATATTTCAGAGTGCTGTGCTGCCCTTCAGAGGGACTTTGACAGATTGGAGAGATAGGCAAAGCAGAACCAACTGAGATTCAACAAGGGCAAGTGCAGGTCCTGCACCTGGGGAGGAATAACCTCAAGCACCAGTACAGGTTGGGCACTGACCTGCTGGAGAGCAGCTCCAAGGAGAAGGACCTGGGGGTCCTGGTGGGCAACAGGCTGTCCATGAGCCAACAGTGTGTCCTTGTGTCTAAGAAGGCCAATGGAATCCAGGGATGCATTAAGAAGACTATTGCCAGCAGGTTGACAGAGGTGATCCTGCCTCTCTACTCCTCACTTGTGAGACCAGACCTGGACTATTGTGTCCGGTTCTGGGCTCCTCAGTACAAGAGGAACATGGAGCTCCTGGAGTGGGTCCAACAGAGGACAACAAAGATGATTAAGGGACTGGAGCACCTCACTTATGAGGAAAGGCTGAGGGAGTTGGGCCTGTTCAGTCTCGAGAAAACTGAGAGAAGATCTCATTAATGTATTCAAGTATATGAACGGGGGTGCCAAGATGATGAAGCCAGACTATCCTCAGTGGTGGAAACCAATACAACAAGAGGTAATGGGTGAAAACTGATGCACAGGAAGTTCCACATGAATACAAGGAAGAACTTCTTTACTGTACAAGTCACTGAGCACTGAAACAGATTGCCCAGTGAGGTTGTGGATTCTCCCTCACTGGAGGCATTCAAGAACTGTCTGGCCCTGCTCCAGTGGGGAGGTTGGACCAGATGACCCATTGTGGTCTGTTCCAACCTAACTGATTCTGTGATTCTGTGAAATAAGGCTAGAGAGGATGCTTCCTTGGTTAGAAAATATGTATTCCTCTGTACCTGTATTGATTACCTTTAGGTATGAATAGCAATGGTGTTCTTATCCTCCAAATGTTTGTACTAGTCAATAACAAAATTAATTTGTATACCAACAAATCCGCAGCTGTCCAGGAGGCAAATGAGCTCAGTGTACAATAGAGGGGAGAGTTTTGGCAAAAGCAAGAGTGTAGAGAGAAGCCTGCTTATAAGAATTATTGATAGAAGAATTATATGTTTATAGAATCCAATTCTCTATCTTGAAGCATTTTATATGCTCATTCCTCAGTGATAACTGCAACCATTTCAATAACTGCTGTTTGCTGAAGAAAATTGATTTTAAAATCTCCCTGATTCATTTACAAATTATTACTGTTTTTTCTGTACTGAAGTAGCACCCCAGAGTGTGTGGCACAGATTAGGGTTCCTCTGAGGCAGGTGCCGTGTAGACTCATAACACATCACTGAGGAACTGGCTTTCTAAACCTCACAGCTCAAGATTCGTGGGTATGTATTTGTGCATGTGATACTGCACTAAAGTCAACACTGGAGATAAAACCATTTATTTATTAGAGCCTACACAGGCTCTAAAGCATGGAAAGGTGCCTTAAAATACTTGCATCCACACATAAAAGTCTCTAACTCACTCAAAACCCAAATTCAGCTGGTGTTGCAGCCACTGTGGACTCTCTGAAATCCTTAAAGGTGCAAAGAACCTGGCGAAATTTGTAGGGTGCAACTCACAAGCACTTTTGGCCTCTGCCTGTGCCAACCCAAAGCTGAGGGCAGAGGACAACACATGAGGTTCGCAGAGGTGCAACAGATGCAGGAGTGTTCTGAGCAATGCAAAGCACAAAGTAGAAGCAAGTGACATGGGGGAAATCTGCTCTCAGACAAATGCCTGTGCTGAGCCAATGCATCTTAAGTTGAAACTGTGGGGGCACATGGGAGCACTGACATGAAGGTGTACTTTATCCCCCACGTACACAACCACAGCAGAAGCTGGGGAATACACACAAAAAATGCACAGCAAAGACAAGGAACGTAGCTGTGACCTGGATGCATAAGAGTATCTGTGCTATTTGTTATCTACAAAACATGTGAAGAACAAGTCTCGAGCAACACATGACTGAACATGGCAAAAGCTACTGTAGACTAATCCAAAGCTCAAGGCAGTCAAGGGAAGTCCTCTATGGCAAACCACATGCAGTACCCACAGCTCTAGTGCATATGATCAGTCTGTAACAAGGAAATATCAAAGATACTTAGAACAAAGAGTGTCTTGCAGCATCCTACAAGCATTTTACCATTATGAAAAATAATCCTTCTCTCTACTGGATGCAAACAATGCAATGGCCCAATAGCCAGTCATAACATTACTAGATTTCATGGTATGTATTGAATTTTTCAAGTCTCAGCTTCTGGAAGCATTATGTGATAATGTGAAAAGCCCAGTTTTGTTCTGGTTTTGGTATTATTTTTACTTCAGTTCCTGTTCTCCATGTAGCTCCAAAATCTCTCAAAAGCCATGAATTCTGAAAGTCCAAATTCAAACTCAGATATATAATACATGCATATATATACATATATATACACATACACACGTGTGTATGTATATATAATATAACATTACTTCATGGTTTGACATACAGTATTTTAGAACCCGAGGGCTTGGCAATACTGTGATCATCAATAGCCAGGCATGGCCTCTGGGGAGAAAAACATGGGGTGATATTGCTGAACACATAGGTACTACCAGTCACAAAAGCAACACACCAAATTCTTGGCTGCTGGAAACTGGCAGAGTTCCAGAGTTTCAGAGATCAGCAGCTGGGTCATGAACTAAATCCTGAACTCAGGGAAAATAGAAAATTCTGGGAATGCAGACTTTTCAGTTTGCTTCACACCCCTCCATCTTTTGTTAAACTTTTTTTTTTTGGCATTTGCACAGAAAACATGTCAGTGTGTCTTTTACAGCACTCCAAGGAAGAAAATTCAAGCTGCTCTGCCTGATATTAAAAGATGTGGCATTTGGTAATATTTGGATGCAATCCAACAGCTAAACTGCTGAACTGCAGTTTATAATGCAAGCACATCTTGAAGGAAAGCAGAAAAAGACAGATGAAAATGAAATTTATCAACAGGAATAAAAGAACATGTGAGCAGAAAGCAGCAGGAGGGATATCCAGTGTCTGAGAATGGAGAAAAGGGTACCAAGCACATTAGAGGTAGTATTAGTGATTTCAATACAGCCATGTAATGAAGCTGAGCACTAGTGTTGTGATAAATTGGAGCAGAAAAATGAGCTTTGGAGTGAGTGGAAGCATAGCATGTGGCCAAATGTGTCATGGCATGCAAAATGAGTGACCCACATGGAATATGTTAGATGCTGAAGACCACTGCTGGCTACTTAGTCATGACAAAATTGAAGTTGCAATATGTAAGATTAATGCACCTTAGAAAAACACATTCTTGTGCTATGAAAAAGATCACAGTCTGGTCACAAAAGACTAACAGTTGTGTAACCCCAAGGATTTAGCTAACATTGAACAAGTCCATCTGTGTCACATGCATTCAAGTGTTAATAATTAAGTGTGGGATATCAACCTTCAGCTTTGAATTTTCCAAGATACTGTCAGTTTAAATCTGATTCTTGCCATTGCTATAGCATGTTTTTGCTTTCAAAAGGAATGGTAAGGTCCTAGGAACATCACATCAGCCTTCCTAATGAGAGAACCATAGAAAATAGGGCTGGAAGGGACCATGCAAGGTCATCTAGTCCAGCCCTCTGCCCTAAGGCAGGATCAATTATACCCAAATCATTCCTGACAGAAGTTTGTCTAACCCGTTCTTAAAAATGTCTGGCAATGAAGATCCTACAACCTCCTCAGGCAATCTGTTTCAGTATTTCACTACAATTGCAGATGGAAAGCCTGTCCTAATGTCTTTCTTAAATCTCCTTTGCTACAATTTAAATCCATTAGTTCTTTTTGTATTCCCAGTGGTCACAGAGAACAATTTATTACTTTCCTCTTTGCAGCAAGCTTTACATGTCTGAAGACTGGTATGACATTCTTATTCCCTCCCCTGCATCTCCTCTCTCTAGATGTACAAACACACTTTTTTCAACCTGTCCTCACATGTTTTCTAGACTCCTGATCAATGGTACTAGTTTCTGTTGTAATTTCCAACTGGACTGTATCTTTCTTTTTTGAAGTATAGTGCACAAAAGTAGACACATTGCTACAGCTAAGGACTGAAGCAGAGAGGAAGTAGGGTAAGATTATTTCACATTTCTTCTCCACGACACACAGAGCTGAAATTGCATTAGCTTTCCTCACACTGTGGCCTCTGTTCAGTGTTTAATTCACAGCAGTCACAAACCCCCTCCTGCAAAATAACGACCACTGAGTCAGTCTCTCCCACCATTTATGCAAGTTGTTTGCTATAGGAATTCAGTGGAAAGATCCCAGAGTGTCTAACACTTAACTCTGAATTGAAACTCACTCGCCTCAGACGAACTTGTTCAGGTTTAGTAAGGAGCTCACATATGTATCAGGGTTGTATCATTGAGAGCAGCAGAGTAACATCAGAAAATAATTTAGACCAAGTTGCCTATCCAGCGTAGAGGAATTCAGCAACAGTTGTTCCCATTACTAACCACGTTTAGTATATTCAGTCTGAAATAATCTGAAACACAATGATGTCAGTTTAGAGGAGTTGGAGCAGCCTAAAATACAGAAAATCAAACATGGAACATTATAGCTCAGAGGTGTCCCAATAATATGAAAGGTCTCCAACCTACCTGTATCCTGATGGCCACAATGCCCAGTGAGTGGAAGGCTCTTTCAATCACCAATAATACCCAAATTAGGATGCAATGGGAATTGCATCCTATCAGCTCAATCTTAGTTGTCCAGAAGGGAAGTTCAATCTCTACTCATATCTGTAATGTATGGAGTTATATTTGTTTCATTATATAACCTTGAAAAGTGTTAGGAGGAACCAGCTATAGCTTCTCTTTCTGCTCTACAGGCAGATCCTTCTCTGCAATAGCTGGAGTCATCTGCAGATACAGCCTCAAGCAGACAGAATAAGGTTCCTCAGTAATGGGGCCTGAACAACAACCCAAAAATACACTGTGGTAAAAAAAGGGTTAACTTTTCAAGTGCCAAATTGGTTTTCCATCTGAAATAGAATGACAAGCTATGCATTCACTGTTTAAAAGCACATTAAACATTTAAATGAAATTTTAAAATAGCTCTAAATTTGACCACCCTCTAATTTTGAATTTTTTTCCAAATATTTGAAACAATTTGACATGATTAAAAATTAATATTGGAATGCTAAGTAGCTCAAAGGAACAAGTCTTCTAACTCCCATCAGACTCAGATGCATCATTCCCACAGGTGCCTTTGAAAATCCCTATTTTCAATGTTGTTGTCCATTGGATAAACAACTCAAACATCACTGGCTTTTTACACAAACATCGTCTGCCTGAAATAATTTATGAAAATCATAAAATTGATTTAAGCTCTTCTCAGTCCTCCATAAATTTTATGCAGCCTTTAAATTATAGAGCTACTGCTGCTGCTGTGGCACTCATCAGAACAATGCTTAATCTCTTCTCTCGAGATAGCTGGCATGTCAGAGGAGAAATGAAGGGACTCGGGCAGCTGAATTGTTTGTTTCAATTTAACAGGGCAGAATAAACCAGCCTAGATGCCAGCACTCTAGTCCCACCGAGCCTGTGTGCGTCAAGGTTTTACTGCCAGAATAGTTGTTCTAACCTTCCCCTGCCTTTCCTTGGTTTGAAACCAGAAAATAACTTTCATTGATTTCACACGGACTCTTTCTGCACACATCATCAGGTTTGTGATACCTGAGATGCTCCCTAATTTATAATCAATGTGTTCCTTTTCTCAGATACACAACAAAATTCCGCATCTGTCCAATCACACGTTGGTGTAAAAGTGCTCTGCAGACCTCAAGACATCCTTATCAGATAGTCTCCCTCTCAGCCCAAACCTCTGCCAGGATAAAGGTAGGGTGTTTTGCTTTTACTGAAACTAAGACCTTTTAGAAGTATTTTATTTTTTTTATCTCCACCTTCTTTGGCAAAGATAAGAAACATTTCCAAATTTTTGGAACTGAATATAACACACGGTGAAATTAAAGTCCTAGCATGGAGAAACTATGTTTGATTGGGCTCCTTTACTATAAAATTCGGCCTGGTCACATATTAAAACTTCAGACTGCTTTATTAAGATCCTGGCTTGTGCTAGTGAACTCAGATTAAGAGCATGCTGGTTTTTCTGGTGAAACCTTATCTGGACCAGCGCAGTTTTCGAAGGCAGAGTGGTCTGGACATTACTTGGCTCACTCTTTTGGGTGTTTCATCTTGGGGATCCAAAGTCAGCGGCTGCTACAGTCTTTTCCTTAGCACTGAGCACTTTCCAGCTCTTTCCACTCTCCTGGTAACATTCCCTAGTCTGTCACTCAGTCGTCATCTTTGAGGGATGCGTTTCAACCTTTCTGTACTCAACGCTTTTCTCCCACGTAACCCTGTGAGTTTCATCCTTCCTCACACGCTATGTTTTTGCTCAGAGGTATACAAACCATCTGTGCCTCTAATACAATGTTCTTAAATAGCCTCCAGGCAGATCTCTATGGTTTTTAAGTACTTCTCTTTGCCCTTCAGCCTGCTGTTAACCATTTTCCTCATAGTTTTATAATCTGCCCTTTTAAAGTTCGTTGTTACTGTGCTGTCCCTAAGGAAACAACTCTTTCATGATATCAAAACTAAAAGTGTGCAGTGATCACTGTTACCCCACAGAGGCTTGACAACACCTTCCTCTAACAACTTCTGCCTCTTACAAGGTAGCTCCCTCTTGCCCATGGCCTCAGCTAATCAGGCATTGCACTGAGGACTGTCACGAGAGTCAAGGAAAAGGAATCCTTTGCCATATGGATTGGAATGGCACAAAAGCTGCTTTACATCTCCTGATGAGAGGAAAAAATCTGCTTTTGCCAGATGTTGCTTTACCTCCAACAAAAAACAGGAAGTGATAGTGGGGTAAACATTATAAAATTCAATCTTGTAATTCTCCTGACTGGCCCCATCCAATTTCCCCAGAAGGAAGCTACTTCCCAGGGGCTGGCTCTGAGATTTTTTAGGTTCTCAGAATCTTGAGGAAGCCTACAGGAGGCTGCAGTTACTCACGTAAAACCCTGTGTTGTGTCTTCCCTGGTTTTAACGGGTACCCTTGTGACTGCTGCCTCTGGAATGCTCTCAAGAGGTGGGCAGGAAGGGAGGTCTACAATATGAAAAAATGCCTTTGCAGATGAACACCTTGCTCTAGGAATGGGAATAAAGGGATGATCTTGGAGAGGCAGCTGATACACCAGCCTTTCTGTTTGCTGAATGCACAAAGGATTGATTTGTGGCATCTTGCCACAGGAGAGGCCCATAGGTTATTAACCAACTTCAATGGACAAACACTTGCTGAGACTGCATATCATACCTCCTGTACTGTACAAAAGGTAATGACTCATCTTCAGGCATGCCTGATGTCCTTGAGAATGCAATTGGGTCTGCACAGCCAAGTGAAGCATTACTTAGTTAATACACTACAGCATAAGGGAAACAATCAGCTGAAACGATGACATTGCTACTTCCTGCTTCATTATAAATCTGCAGCTTCCTAACAGGATTATATACTGAAGCACTGTATAAAAAGACATTAAGTCCTGTGATGAAACTTAAAAAATGTGTAATTAAAACAGCTAAATACGGGCTTCTTGTGCTCAGTGTCTGCAAAACACAGCCTTTGATCCTCCAAATGATATTTCTTGGAAAAGTGCTGGACACAAAAACTATCAGAATAGAATCCTGACTCATCTCTTCCTCTTTATGCCAACAAAATGAAATTTGCAGAACAACAAATTTGGTTTTATTTCAGACAGGCTAGAAAGAAAACCAAGGCTATGAACTCCTGGGCCACCTGCCCACACATGCATTTTCCTGCTCATTTTCTCTCGTGTTCTTGCCATCTTTCATAATGCAGCATTCTTGACTCCTATCATTTAGAGAAAGATCCTGTTTCTTCAAAAGAAATGAAGGTGACAGAGGATCTCACCTTTCCTAATGACATCCAAGCACTTATGCAACATAAAAAGCCTCCACTATAAGTATCTATTGCTGCAATGCTACTACAGTTCACCAGCCTTGTTCCAGCTTACTGCTCAGCTAGCACCACCAATAAAGGTTTTACAGTCTTAATGAACTGGGAAAGTCAAAGATTTTATTAATAAAAACTGAACAAGATTCCCATATTAGGTCATGGGCCACACCTGACCAAGATTCCCATTTTAGGTAACAAGCCTCAGCTACTCTCACCTTTCTCCTCCAGTGCTTCTCTCACACTTAGTCAGGCAAGCTCCCTTACATATACATTCTCTGCTATAGGAGGGGAGGAAGACTGGAGATGGAAGCAAGGAAGAGTGAGAAAGAAGGAAAACCCCGGAAAATTGTCCTTTCCGGTCCTAGCCCCATGTTCCATGTACTTACTTTGGCTTCCCCTTTATTGGAAAGTTCTTGTGATTATTCTGTTTGCATGGCCCATTGCTCAAGGCAGGTGATTGCTTAAGACAGTTTCACATTTCTTTCCTAAACGAACAAGTAATTGTTCTCTTTAGTCACAGGTTTCATGGGGAGTTGATAGTGTGTGTGATTTTCCTGGTGTGTCACTTTAAGAACACTGAATTTTCACATGACTACCCAGCTAAAATGCTTTCGGGCATCACTCACACCTCTTAATAAATATATCCAATTAGCTATTGTTAGGTGAACTGGGAGTGAAATACAATGAACACAAAGGTCTCCTTCTGGTCAGAGCTCTCCAAATCATAGCCAGAATAAAAGACAGAAACAGGGTTTCCGTATTCACCTTTCCTTCCCCTGCTGTGTTGCCTGAAGAACAACATACCTTTCATTATATTATTTCCAAGCAAACCCAATTAATTTATTTGCATTTCAGACATCTGTCACGAAGTTGTAGGGCAAGAAGCATGATTAAACAAAAGTACTGTACCGAATATTTTGAGGTAACTCTCTTTTTACTGCACTTCAGTCTTGCAAGTCTTTCACCAGAAATGCTAATTTTTGTTCATGTGCAATTACTAACCAGATTCAGATACGATCTCAATCTTATTCTGAACATGCCAAATCAGCTGTATATTTGTGAGACCCTCTCTAATCTTAAGTCAAATCCAAATTCCCTCTGATCCTTGGCAAGCATTTATCTCTTGATAGACATGTCTCCTAAACAGCCTCACAGCTAAAGTGAAGAGGTTCCAGGCTGTGCAAGAAATATGTATGCAAGTATATTTTTGTGCTGATGAACAGAACCAGAAAAGTTTAAGTAAGGAGTCAATGGTTAATTCATTCTTTCAGATGAGCCTCAGCCAGTCAGAGTATTTACTCAGTTGTTGAAATATGCCCAAATATTCCTTTGGTATGCTGTAATGCTACA
Organism: Acanthisitta chloris; assembly: GCF_000695815.1. Taxonomy (NCBI): domain Eukaryota; kingdom Metazoa; phylum Chordata; class Aves; order Passeriformes; family Acanthisittidae; genus Acanthisitta; species Acanthisitta chloris. Next base: position 11,437 of record NW_008655684.1, read on the forward strand.
AGATTTCTCATGGGTGTAGACATACATATATTTAATGGATTCAAACAAGTTTTAAGTATACAAAATACGTGGAAATATTAATGCCCGGGAACCTTTGGTTCTGTATTTCTTCTTCCGAAATTTGCTCTTCTCTTTTATATAAGCAGAATACAGAAAAATCATGTATTTAGAAATGCAACATGTCTTCATGGGAATAATCAGGTTGTCACACAGCACCTCTCTGGCAATTCTAGTATCACACCGGTGCTACGAAAAGATTTCTATCCATGTATAGGTCTGGCTTCAAGTATCTGAGAGGACAATAGATCTATAATTTTCAAAATCAGGGTAACATGCACTCACACAATGAGTGTGAAACAGTATGCAAGTGCATCTGATGTTATGCTGCAGGAAGCTGGTATGTACAGAGACAGGTAGCAGTTACAAGAGGCTTCAATGTCAGGTGACAAACAAAATCCCATTTTATGTACTGAAAGTTTTATTAAAATATCTTTGGACCACTTAAAAGAAAACATAATTTATTGTTTAATACCAGATGAACAAACTAAACCCAGCTGTTTCACACAGCAAATTGAAATCTGCTCCTCAAAGAAGCTTTACAGGCCAAATAAATTTGAATGTCCTGTCACACAGCAGAAGAACTGGTTTCATTGCCTCATATCCTGCAGTCCTGCAGTAATCTCAGGTCCTGCTTATATATGGCTACAGAACACACCATATTCCAAGAAATTTCAAAGTCACTAGCTTCATTTCCACCAACTTGTTCTCCCCAATCCCATCAGCTCTCAGTGTCATTTGAGTTTCAGCACATCCTGTTACATAAATGGTGCTGCACATGGGCAACTAGAACATTTAAAACACTCTATCACATAAAATGTTTCTTAAATTTTCTGTTTATAACTTCCTACTTTGAGAAAAGCAAAATAATGCTTTTGCACAGCTTAAAGATGAAATACATTTTTTAAACAAGTTGTTTGGGATCCCAAATAATTATGAACACACAGGTAGCCAACACCACTAAATCACTGAGCCCATCAGTGTCATAACCAAAGTGCACCATCTCCAATGGTTTAGGCTTCCTTTGCATTAGCTGATCACATCAACTACAATGAAAATCTTTATATCTTGCTAGCACAACCAACTGAAATGAATTTGATGCTTCTTAAACTGCATTCACCACAGACACAGGATTAAGATTACATGACTTTAGCAAACTGTTGTCTCACTTACTGTGAGGCTCTGCAAAGACCTAATCTTTCAAATCACAAATGCAGAGGTTCTACAAACTTTTGTTAAGCTATGAGACAGAAAACTTCTGTTTCTGTTCAACAGCAATGAAGACTCTCTCTTTTGAATGTCAAGTCAACAATAACAGGTGAAAAACACAGAACTGTCGACTAAGGCTATTAAATAGAGAGGAAAAACATTTTACAATGTATTGATTGAAAATTTACATAAGCTGGATATGTACAGGTATATTTTGCTACTCATTTGTGACCTCAAATAGCTTTTACATGCATGGTTAAATTCCCTTTGAAAATAAAGACATGACATACTGTTCATGCAGTTCCAGCTGAACTGCAAAGACTTGGCTCTTGCTAATTTTATACTATGTTTCTCTAGTTGGACTATAACAAAATAAGAGAATACTCAGACACCATGCTTCAATTCCTATGAAAGCCCCCAGTGTTACTCAGAACTCTAGAATGGTAAGAAAATATAAAAAAATACAACCCCTAATCATCATTTTCCTCATCATCAAATGAGAGAAGACTGCTGTTTTTCACTTGCTTAGCTGTACTCTGAGAAGTAGTTGCTTCTCTCCTAGTTTTCTTTGCTTCTTTCATCTTCTTACTTGAACTTACATTGAAGTCCAAACACTTCTCTGATGAACGCTTGGCTGGTTTCCTGAACATAATTTTTCCATCAGCAGGTTCTGGTTCATCACCTATAATAAAGAGAGTAAAATCAGAACACATCTGCACACGTTCACAAACATGTACAGACTTTCACTATGATCTTTTCCCCAGAACAAAGATCAGCAAGACCTGACAGAATGTAACAATCATGAAAATATATTTTCTGGTCACAAAGTCTGTATTGATTAATGTCCTTCATGCACACACACCTGCCCCATGGCATCCAGCCCTTGACAAAATCCTCCTGCAGTTCCTGTTAGAAATGGGTTTTCACTAACCAGAGCTCTAACTTAGAAGAAGCTGTGAGCAGCAGAGCTTTTCCCACACATTCCATTCACATCCACTTATCAAAACTGAGAGGATAAATTCACGGGATCCTCTAATTCCACTTGGGTATTTGTAAAATTCATTGCAACAAATGCATCTATTTCAAAATTATGATATCTCTTTAGAGAACAAAATGGCACATATACAAGAAAAAGCTTTTTCTTTTTTCTTCCAATATATTCTGTAGTTCTGAGACAGCTAAAAAGATCACATGGTCATAAACCTCCCTTTTATTATCATAATGGATGAAGGTCTCAGGGTTTCTTTCTATCTGCGAAATCACCAAACTATTCCAACTGACTAATTTAGCTCTAACACATGCAGAGGAGCAGGTAATCTTAAAAAGAGGAAAAGTCCCTTCCATGATTATCAGGCAGAGGAAAGCTGCTGCACAAGTAACAGCATCAGGGCAGTGCTTCTGGAATCATGAATCAGACACAAAGGCTCATGCTGCAGTAGTTTGCAATTTTTATAAAGTATATGTGACAGGATGTTAAAGAGTCACAGGTTCTCTGCAAGATATTTTTACTAAATTACTTTTGTGAAATTCATTATTCAACAGAAATGTGTTTGACAAGATTATGTGCCACTTAATTATAACAAATAAATATCTTTTCTCTTCAGCACAAATTCTTTCCTCCGTATATCAGCACTATAGCAGAAGACTAACATTTCAGAGTTATCTACACAGCACTGGCTGAAACTCTCTTCGGTGCATACTCAAAACCACACAACTCATAAATCTGGTGTCTTAAGGGCTGTGTGGTACAAATGAAGGCATCAGCTTCATCAGGAGATTTCACTTAGAATTCCTCAAGTTTCAGAGACCCTTTTAAAGGAGAAACCTAGCTTAAAAACCTATTTTTAAAAACCTATTGCCGATTCCGCCAATGGCTTCTGAGAGGTGCATGTGGTGAAGGGGCTGGAGCACAAGTCTTATTGAGGAGCAGCTGAGGGAGATGGGACTACTGTTCATTCCAAAGAAAAGGAGGCCCAGGGGGGACTTTATTGCTCTCTGCAACTACCTGGAAGGACATTGTAGTGAGGTGGGAGTAACAAGCAATAGGACAAGAGGAAATGGCCACATGGAGAGGTTTGGATTGGATATCAGGAAAAATTTCTTCAGTGAGAATTTCCCCACTGAGGGTGGTCAGGCATTGGAACAACTTGTCCAGGCAAATGGTGGAATCACTGTCCCTTGCAGCATTCAAAAAACATGTAGATGTGGCACTCTGGGGACATGGTTTAGTGGCAACATGGCAGGGCTGGGTTAATAGCTGTAGTGAGGTGAACAAGCAATAGGACAAGAGGAAATGGCCACATGGAGAGGTTTGGATTGGATATCAGGAAAAATTTCTTCAGTGAGAATTTCCCCACTGAGGGTGGTCAGGCATTGGAACAACTTGTCCAGGCAAATGGTGGAATCACTGTCCCTTGCAGCATTCAAAAAACATGTAGATGTGGCACTCTGGGGACATGGTTTAGTGGCAACATGGCAGGGCTGGGTTAATAGCTAGGAACATGGAGAGGTTTGGATTGGATATCAGGAAAAATTTCTTCAGTGAGAATTTCCCCACTGAGGGTGGTCAGGCATTGGAACAACTTGTCCAGGCAAATGGTGGAATCACTGTCCCTTGCAGCATTCAAAAAACATGTAGATGTGGCACTCTGGGGACATGGTTTAGTGGCAACATGGCAGGGCTGGGTTAATAGCTAGGACTTGATGGATCTTAGAGGTCTTTTCCAACCTTAACAATTCCTTGATTCTGTGATTCTCCACTAGTTTATGAGAAAATACTCCTATGCAGAAAATAACTAACCAGGTTACAGGAAAAATATTTCTGTCTTGGAGCCTTAGAAAAGCATTACAGTTACAAAGAGTTACCAGCAACAATAAACAGCAGATATGAACAGCACACTTCTCAATGGATCCATTGTGAATTCTGCATGGAAAGTTCAGGTGTTTAGATGCTGTACAGCGATACAGAAGTGTAAGAATAGTCTACAGTAAATTGTGGGAGGGAAACATAACTATTTTTGAAAGCATATCACACCTAATTAATCAAAATGCACTATGTAAAATTCTTCTCCGAAGCTGGGACTCCTTTTCTGGGGCTCAGAAGCTTAATATCCCCTTACTAATTTTTGCTTAACTACAATGTTTATTTGGAAACACAGATCTAACTTAAACAAGATCTGAGACACAATATAAGCCAAAATCTGGGGAGAAAAAAAGCATCTGTAAGAATATCTTCACTTGTGCACATATATAATTGCCTATGTACTTCAGCCAGCATGCAAACTGTATACAGTACCAGTACAGCTGTGGAAACAGGACAACCAACTACTACATAAACATGAGGAGAAAAAAACCCACAACACCTCACTGGACATTCTTTAAAAGAGTGATTACCACATTTTCTTAAGAGTGGTAAATTTAAAAACCTAACCCCTTAAAATGTAATTAAAGCATATCCACAAAATAAAACATAAACAGCTATATACTCATACTCCATGGAAAAATAGAAGCCAGAAATCACAATTTTACTCACAACTGTCCTGCTACCCACGTTGCGAACTGCACAAAATAATTTAATTCTGCCTACCAGATAAACTGATAAGTTATCTTGGCAATATGAATTTAAACACCGAACAAGCTAAGTGCATAAACAGCAACGCTCACAAACTCCACCAAAATGGCAACTTACTCAGCTCTGACCTCCAGGGCCTTGATACTATTTGCAGATAATTCTGCATCAAAGGAAATTATTTTAGCTCTTGGCCTGGTTAAACACTGTCAAAATTTCATTATATGCTCAAGGACATTCCTTTCAGCAGG
>NW_008655684.1:16559-24195 GCF_000695815.1 Acanthisitta chloris
AGTGCTTGACAAAGAACGAAGCAGATGAGGAAACACAGTAGGGTTAGCCTTACCTCAGCAACATGTGGAAAGGAGAACAAACAGAATATGCTTTTTCAAAGAATTTGATGTAGCAGTTCAAGAAATTTGTGTTGATTTGTTAAGATTGTCTTTTCCAGCTGGTAAAAAAACTTCACTTTATCCCTTCTAATTTTGCCAGGTTCTTATGTGTCAGCTATCTTTTCTGATTATATCAATGACCTCCAAAACACCGACTTGTATTAAACAATGAAAAATAAATTGCTTATATCAATGACCTCCAAAACAGCGACTTGTATTAAACAATGAAAAATAAAAATAAAAAAAAACAAAACAAAACCTGAAGAAACCATCTCAGTGTTGGTTCATTTAAAACAGAGTCCTGATAAAAGACTTCGTATTACAAATTATGGAAAGCAGGATTTCTGATAAACAAAGAAACACACAAAGTAAAATACAAACAATATAAAAGCATTACAGGAGAAAATATATAATCCACATCTGATAAACAAGTCAAAAAACTACACTTGCAGTTCAGATTCTGACTGTTATTAGTCATTGCTGCTTTTACCTGGATCATGAGCTTTTACACTGGCTGACCAAGAGGAGCACAATCAGATGCTGAGCTGAAAACTCACTTCTTCTAATTGCCAGTTATAAATTACAAGATAAACAGAAATGAGGGTCTGAAAAAGAAACACTGCTCTTCAGTTTACATTATTTTTTTATACAGTTGTCATTTGTGTAGTTAGCGGCACTATTATTCTTTAGTAGTTTCTGTCTACATGGGTCAATGGGATAACAACAGGAAACATAAATGCTAATAAACTGGCAGGAACAGCAGGAGGAGCAGTGCAAACCATATGTGTCTATTCAAAGATAGGAGGTTGGAAAAAAAATTATAACATGGCAAATTTCTTAATGGTTTCTAAGGTCAGAAGTTCAGATCAGCCATTTCAGATGCTGCTTCTACAGTGCTTTCTGGCCACCTGTTCTCTATGCATGCCTTTGGAAGCATTTACTGCAGGAATTGGGCACACTGGTGGTATGAAGACAAAAAGGCCAGTCTTGCTCAGGTAGTGTAGTCAGTCCAATCGTTTATGAGAACACTTGGGAAAGTTTTTCTTACTTAAACACTGCAAAATTAGCTTTCATTTAGGTTCCTGCTCTTTCACGTGATGAAGAGCAGCATGAAGTCTGTGTTATGTATCTGACAGAACAGCTGCTTAATCAGAACAGCTTGTGCTTAATCAGAAAAGCTTTGATACCCAAGACAGCATGGGCTGCATTCTCCTTGCCTCTCCTCTCTCTTGTCCGCCCCCAACCCCAGATATAGAATGAAACAAGAATAATGCTAAAAGTCTTGGAAGGAGTAAGGACACCTTTTCCCAAATTTGGTCATCTGCATGTATGTGAGTGTCCCAGAGCTCAGATGAGCTAGAGAAATGTCAGGAAAAAAAAATCAATTTCATAGACTAGGATGAATGCTGGGATAAACTATCTTGCAGTAATTGACATATTTTCTTTTGTGCAAATTTAATTTCTCATAAGACCATTTTTTCTTGTCTCTGAACCAATAGTACCAATTTATAAAATGCTGCATGAAGATACTAAGCAAAGTGACTGCTGATAAACAAATGACTTTTTAAATGCCTCTAAGTCTGTCCTCCACAGAGAAAAATATTTCAATATAGAAGGGCATTTTCTCCTATAGGAAAGGTCCAGTCCTCAATCAAAAAATTCCCTTTGACTATACTCGCAATAGCCAATGGAAAAGCTTCACTAAACTTTGTTCTGCCTTAGGAGGCAGAAGTGCAGCCAGGACATTAATCAACTGGTTTTATCAAATGAATGCAAAAGTGTTATTCATCTGTAAAAGAAAATGCAAGTCACAGGAACAGCTGGTTCTGAAATAAAAAAAGGACAGCCACAACAAAATGGTTAGAGAAGAAAATGAAGGAGAAAGTATGTAAATGAGAAACAGAAAATTCTAGAATAATATCCCAAACCAAAGCCTGAAGCCAAGGCCCTTCCAATGAAGGCCATCACTACAGATATAAAAAAAGGAGAGGGCAGAACCTCAAGACTGAATACTTCTCGTGTTTTGACAAACTAACAGTTTCCACTCACAACAGATAGTTAATAGCACATTCCTTAGGATCTATCAAAGTGCCACAGCATTGCTGCATGCTGGAAAAGAAGATTATCAGCTAGGACATTACTTCCCCATTACCTTTTAAAGCTCCACATAATTTCACCAATGATCTGAATTGGGGTTATATATTACGGTCTAGTAGCCATTAAATTAATTTCACTTTCAACTCTGGGATAAAAATCAAAGCAACATGGAATGCAACCAAATCATGCAGCACCAAATTTTCTTTATACTTCCCACTGATAATTAGCCAAAAAAAAAATAAATTCACACATTACACAAAACTCTCCTTATTAAGCTGGAAGTAACCAGCTGTCTAAATACTTTCCTCCAACTAGAAACCAGAATTTAAATCTAGAGGTCATTCTGACAGTGTAAAAATGAACAAATATTCAAAAGTGCCTTCAACAAGCTGTAGCACAGTCACCCACATCTTCTTTCATTGAAAAATTCACACCAGATCCTCTCTATAGCAGAGGAACATAGTAGTACTTACCCTGTTTATTCCCTTAAGCCATAAAAGGGAAAAGGAGGTCAAGACCTCTTATTAACAACAAAGACAGATGAATGAATAGCAACAGAATAATGCAGAACAGAGGGCAGCAGTCCCCAACACTCCTGCTACCTACTACTGTGGATTTTTTCCTCCAAATGCAACTTATTACTGAAGGGGTAATAAGCAGAGGTGCCAAAGTCCTAAAGGGACTCTTTACTACCATTCTTACTACATACAATTATGTCTTGGGAATGTCTTCTACCACGAAAGTTCAGTCACTCTGTTCAAATACGCTTCCATTTCATACTGTGTATTCAGTTTGGTAGCTGTTTTGGACTTTTTTCACAGCATGGACTCTATCTCAATAGATTCTCAAGGACAACTACTTCTTTTTGCCCAGCTTTACAAAATCATTTTTCCTCCTACTGTGATCATTCAAAGCTCAGGTTGCTTATATGAAAAGGAAACCAACACTCAGAAAGAATCATGGCATTTCTTTCCAATAGGCTGAAATTTGTCCCAATACTAGAAGGCTGATCCCACCCTTGAAAAGAAATCATGTGATGCCTTTACAAACTGCAACACCAAGCATCTATAGGCAATACACTTCAGTAACAGGAGACCAGGAAGTAAGCCCAGAGCCAAACATACATTCTCAAAGGAGCTGAAATTACATAAACACAACCCTTGGTTCACTACCTGGTTAGATCTAACATACATACATCTAACTGCAGAAACAAATCAGACATAGTTTCACTTTGCCTCAAGCTAACCTACATTATAAAAATGAAGATTTTTCATCAATCTGCTTTTCAAAAATGTAAGATTTTCTATGTATTTTCTCCTACAACTCCTGTTTGACTTTTACTGATTTCCATTTATGCCATTTAAATTTTAATACACACCTCTACATAGTGACAGCACAAATCTGAATTTTTGTTGAAGAATGGCTAAGGGAACAGGGGCACAGCTCCCAGAGAGCACTGTGTGAGCAACAGTCAAGCAAAGGCTTATGGGAGCTTTGAGCATATAACTAAGAAGTAGGCCTCAGGAGTTTAGCTTCTCAGCATTAGAAGTTATTTTTGCAGCATAATGTTGCAGCCAAAGGACAAGCAATCTGGGAAAGCTCAGCAATGTTGCAAACCCAAGGATGAACTATTCCGGGAAAACAAAGAAGGATTCTCCAGAAAACAGACTTCTTCACGGCTGCAGCTGCAAGCAGACATAGTAAATAAATGTAACCTGTAGAGCTTAGGTAATGCTAAAATGAATAATAGGTATAGTTATCCTGCAAGCTAAGAAAGTATACAAATGTAACTTTTAGGGTTTAGGTAATGGTAAAGAGAATAATAAGCACAGTTGTTCATGCACTGTATAAAAGATGGACGATGGCTTTCAATAAACGAGTCTTGCTGGACACCATCGGGTGCGCATTTCTCCCATCGATTTCCCACAAATTTTCAAATCCAAAAGGCAGAAAAAGAGAAGCTAAGCATGTCATATTGATGGCCATGTGCTAGGCCTCCCAGTGTGATCTAAATTCAATTTACAGCTTTTGTAAATAGCCACAATGGCTAACCAAGGAAGAGGTCCACAGTTTCTATGAATCACCTTTCTATTCTATACTTTCGAGGTTCCAGTCCTATATTCTTAATTGTCAAGGCATTTCCACCAGAGACAGTAATAGCTACCTTCAGTCTGTCAAGTCTTCTGTCAGCAAAAAACATAAAGCTGCATTTCATCACACCCTGTGTGATGACTGAAGTTTCTGGACTCTCAAAGCACTTATGTCAACCATATCTGAATGATGAACACTGACGTAAATTCTTAACATAACTGTATGCATCAGCTGTAGTTTCACATCTTTATTGTCTCACTGCAGCAACCCCTCCCACACCACTTCCATCTTTCCATTCTGTCTAATTCTTTGTAGCAAAGAAACATTTTTTTCTATACCTTGCTGTTTGTTGGCACTATTGTATCATCTGTTGAGCGTTGCTTAATATATTTGCAAGTCACAACACATACTGGGGTTGATTTTAAGCAAGTAGTAACATGGGTCAGTCAGCTAAGTGAACATGTTACTGAGCATACACATCTGCCACTCTTTAAAAAAGCACTTACCTTCCTCTTGCCCAGCACTGTCTTTCATCATCTCATACAATTACCTTTAAGACATCCACTCCACTGTCAAATTTGGCTAAAGTAACTAATAAGTTTAAAAATTACCACAGGAGACGTCAAAGGACTGTGTACCAGGAGAGCGCCATGCCCCAACAACAAAAAAATTAATTTAAGGTGGTATTTGGAGGTAGGATGATGCACTTCCTCTTGCCCAGCACTGTCTTTCATCATCTCATACAATTACCTTTAAGACATCCACTCCACTGTCAAATTTGGCTAAAGTAACTAATAAGTTTAAAAATTACCACAGGAGACGTCAAAGGACTGTGTACCAGGAGAGCGCCATGCCCCAACAACAAAAAAATTAATTTAAGGTGGTATTTGGAGGTAGGATGATGCACAATGAAGCAGCGCAGATTTGAAACATTATAAAAGGCCAGACAGCTTGAATATGTACTCGATGACTTGAGATTAGGAACCACAAGTACAAATTATTTAGTTGAAAAATTCAGAACAACTAATCAGAGGTAACATTAAACAGTAGAAAACTGAGCAAATATCATGCTCCCTTTTAAGGGTTATGTCTCTTTGACTCCATAAAGCAAGAAATTAGTAGTTTGAAATTCACCTGATTCATTTGACTTTAAGGCCTCTTTGATCTGCTGTTTAATTTTCATTGCTTCTTCGGCAGTCAGGTCCCCTTTTTTCAGTGTTACCACTTGAGGCTGCTCATCTTCCTTGTCACTGCCATTGTCACTGTCATCATCTGCAGCGGGAAGCTGCTCTCTCTAGACAAGAGAGAGATAAAAGCAATTCTGATTATCACTCCAAATCACAACTGCTAAGGGTGGGCTACTTCCCTTTAGTTTCACTTTTGCAGAAAGGCTAGCGAGGAGACTTGACTCAGCTGTCAGTGCTAAGCCCTCCCAACATATGTTGTCCACATGGCACTCCAGTTCTATCACTGAGACAGTGTCCCACTGAAAAAAACCCAGCATGGGACCATGGGCTCCTTCAATTAGAGACCAAAAGAGCAGGCACTTGGAAGGTAAGAAATCAATTCCTTTTGTTCATATCTTCACTGGACAAGCACTGTCTGCCATGCAGCACTAAGAAAATCTCAATGCATGGGTCTGAATTTGACTCTTCTGTGTGGTACCCAAAACAATGCAAAGAGAAATGCGAGTCCATGGTGGCTCTGTTATTAAAGCTCCCTAAACTAATCCCTGACAGCTGACACAAGGAAGATCATGCTCCTGTTTCTACTCTCTCAAACTCATCCTCTAAGACAGAATTTTGGGATAAAATTTTATAAAACTAAACTTTCTAGCACGGAAACCTCACTGCAGCAACCTAAAGTTTGGCAATATTAGAGGAACTGAAAACTTCTTCTTGTAAGGAAGAGTATAGATAGCATTACTGTCATCTACTGAATTTACCAAGAGATAGACATAACATCCTTGGGAAGTAAAATGGTTTGCACTAAATTTACTAAAGGCATACTTTCGTCTTAAATTCCAGCTTGTCAAAAAACTTAAGAAATCCTTGTGACGAGTAATTTCCTGACCAGTCTGGAGAAAAATTATCTGGTGATAATGGTCTCTCCAGCTTAAGATCCACAATACACTTAGGATTGAATTGCAAAAGGCAATACAGGTGAATGGAGCAAGTGGTGAAAATCAATATATAGACTGTTTGCAAAAAAAAAAGATATTTTCACAAGTACCTTGTGTATCCACAGTGTACAATTACACAAGTACAATTCAAATCAAGCCATAACAATGGGCCACGGGTGGGTAGAAGGGTTTTTTGCAAGGCTAGTTTTCAGCTGCATAGAGATCAGGGTGGCACCATCCAAACATTTGTGCTACATGTAGGTAGCAGCAGAACTGCACAAACAGCTTAAACTTACATTTCTTTTGTCATCAAAAATACCCAGCAAGTTTACATGTGCTATGCTACAGTAACAATGGGCTAATTTCTTAAGGCAGTCTGTAAAACCTTCCTTAGAAGGAAACACATGCAAAACCACATTGGCAAGAGAAGAAACACTGTGTTTCAGAAAAGGCTACCTTTTCACAAATTGGCTCAAACTCTCCTGCTCTTGCCCTGCCTTCCTGGCCATCGCACCCCAGTTCGTGATTGCTGGCCTACCTTGTGATGGTTTGGGTTGGAAGGGACCTTACAGATCACCTAGTTCCAATGGGCAGGGACACCTTCCACTAGACCAGGTTGCTCAAGGCCTCATCCAGTGTGGCCTTAAACAGTCCCAGGGATGAGGCATCCACAGCTTCTCTGGGCAACCTGTCCCAGTACCTCACCACCCCCACAGCAAAGAATCACTTCTGCATATCTAACCTGAATTTACCCTCTTTCCACTAACTCGTGTTAACTCCTCTCCAATATAATTTTTTACTATACTCCCACAACACAGCAGAACTGGAAAGGGACTCCTTGTTAGGAACTGCAGTGCAGTTACAAGGGGTAACGCATTCAAATTGAAAGAGGGAGAAATGTAGGCTAGATATTAGGAGGAAGATTTTTCCTGTGAGGGTGGTGAGGCACTGGCACAGGTTGCCCAGGGACGTGGTGGCTGCTCCAGCCCTGGCAGTGTTCAAAGCCAGGTTGGATGAAGCTTTGAGCAACCTGGTCCGGTGGAAGGTGTCCCTGCCCATGGCAGAGGGTTGGCACAAGACGATCTTTAAAGTTCCCTTCCAATCCAAACTATTCCAAAAGCTAACTGCAGAATTGATAAGGTTCATTCCCTAAAATTCTTTGATTCCTTTTTCCCCTCCCGCCTGGGCTCTACTAGGATCAGTTCCCCCTCGGCCACGGCCGCTGCT
>NW_008655685.1:0-40858 GCF_000695815.1 Acanthisitta chloris
ATTCTGTCCACAGCCGAGTCTTTACAGTAAACAATAGACTTATCGTGGCTATAAAGCTGTGCATAACTATGTAACATTTGTAATTATATTCAAACGTCTGCTCTTTTTGCAACATCTTCCTGCATACTTTTCCCTCTTTTAGATTAATAAGATCCTTTTAACAAAATATTTGAACTTGCATTGAAATCAAGAGCAAGTATCTTAACTTATCATTATTTAGTACATTTTATCCCTGGTATTTGCATGTCTAAGAAAGCTTATTAGGAAAGGAAATTGTTTCTATAGATAAAAATAGCATTTCTTGTTTGATGTCACCTGTAAACAAAGTGATTAAGAGCATATAAATTAAAATTGTCAGTTATACTCTGGTTGTTTCAAAGTGCTTTATGCACGTAGGTGAGCAAATAATGGGATGATTCAGTCTGGCAGCTCACATATCTGAAAATATAAGGGGAGAATGTCAGTTATGATGAAAGCAGAAGTTCTTTTTGGGAAAAGAGGAGGAACAACTTCTTCCCTATTAGGATTTTAGGAATTCAAAACATGGGCATTTTTCAGCCCATAATATTTTGTTCTGTGACATATTACAAAATTATTTAAATCCTGTATTTTTCTTTCTTTAATTTAAATTTTATTATTGTCTTTAAATAAAAAAGTTACCTGACACAAAAGCACATAAATTTTTCTTTAAAATGTCAAAGCTAAGTTCTTGTCATTTCAAAATATTCCCAGGTACATATTTTTTAAATTTCAGTCTATTTTTTCACACAGTTTTGGTTTTCAATATTATTTTTTTTCAAAATTTGATACTCATTAAAAGTTATGTCCCACTTCATTTGCACGTATATGCACAACCATATAGAACCCTTTGAGGTAGCGAAGTGTCATTGGCCTACTCCAACAAAGCAAGATGCCAAATTTTTTCTGGAGAAGGAAGGGAGAAATGAGTTTCATCCATTGAAGTAACTCAATGAGCTCAGCTTCCCACCAAAGGCATTTGGCATGCTGCAGATTTCAAGCTCTTACCAGTCTACAAGCTTCTTGCTCTGAGGTTTGGTACTACAGCTCCCTTCAGACTCCATACTTGAACTTCCTTCCCGTGCAAGCAGGACAGGGAAGATGGTACTCAAATCTTATCATGGTATGAGGTTGGACAGCAGCCTGGTTCAGAAACTGAAATAATTGGCAGATTAAACACTAGACACATATGATTGTGACTGTCCATCTGACATAAGCTTTTCCAGTAACTTTCTTCATCCCCTCCTCTGGCTCTTTGGCTGGGGGAAGGGATTGCTGGATGGGGTCAGGCACCAGGAACCACAGCTTTTACAAGCCATCTGTTTCACATATCTTCTCTTCACATATGCCTGCCACAGACAGTTATGGAAGGACAGAGGAAGGTAGAAGTACATTTTTGCCCAGACAGGAGAGTGGATTAAGTATGATATATGTATGCCTAGGGTGGAGGAATTTACTCCACCTATGTACACAACAGCCTGATCTGCAAGCATATAGCTCTTGGGTGGGGATGACAGTCTTGTCTATCTCCTCTCAGATAAACAGAGCACATTGTTCTTGAAGTCAAAGGTAGTGCAAGGAAATTAAACCAAATCACTTTTCAAGTAGGAAACTCAATTCTGATAGCAATTGTATGTTTCTGTAGTGGCAGCTGCTGTGTGTTATTTCATAGTTTCCTGATCTAAGAGGCAAAAAAGAACAATCTATCCAGGCAAATGGGTATAAAATCAAACTAATGAACAGGGGAAAAAATGCTTTCTATGAAAAATAAGCTGACTCAAGCACTGTTTGACGCAGTAAATGACAACCAGGAACAGTAGTCTGCTTCTATTAGTATTTGGCCTGACTTACCTGGCTTTAGAAAAGGACCTCAATTATTTTCTTTAATTGAATGAACTAGATTTATCAATTAGTTTACTCACATAAGGTATTCCTGTAAATGGTTAAACAATGTGAAATGATTAGAAACTTGTTAGCAATATCAAGCCAATCCAGTATTTTCATCAACTTCCAAATGATTCAGCTCTCAGCTACACTGCAGGAAATCCATGCAGATTTTGTGACATTTAGCAAATAATCTAAAGCTGTTTCCAGCAAAGGCAGGTACATAATTTACAAGGAAGCACATTTTGGGATTAAACAGAACACAAAACCTAAGCCCTCAGGACCACCCCAAACACTTTATCAAGTGTTAGCAAAATCCAGCTGCCAATATGCTGAAGTCAGCTTGGTGCTTATGATGTATTTGCCTGATGTCTTGTCAGGTAAATCTCTGGTTTTATATTGGTCATCCTATGTGCTTCTTCACAGGGGTTTGATGGCTCCAGGTAGAATACAAAGTGTTTCACCTGTAAAGTCTGTATTCAGTAAGCTGAAAAGTGCAAAATCTTCCACATTTCTTTTTATGTTCCCAGTGCATTTATTGCTAAGAGAAGACAGAAGGAGCTATTTGCAGTATGCGACAAAATGTTTAATTACTCTGCAATCCTGCATGCCATTTAGGGCCTTAGTTGTTCAGCAGAAGCTCACACAGGCAATGAAACCCATCAACACTGGCACTAATTGGAACTCCTGTGAACAGTTTCAGCATTTGTCTTTCTATCTGCTACATCAAAGTGGAGTGTGTTCTGCCAAAAAGATACCTCCTCTCAAGGGACAATGAAACAGAACAGTAGCACACTGTGGAGAAATTCCTGTTGAGTTCATTATATATAGACTGAATTTGAGTGTCAATGCTGCCCATCTGCATCTCTTGAAAAACAATTCTTGTAGATCCTGCACATTTTCTGTTACCAAAGAAGACCACCTTCATGTGTAAAACTGCTTCTTACCTGAAGGCATATGCCCTACTTCATTAAAAGAGAAAACAGAAATAGGGCACACCAACTTAGAATTTTCAGAGATGTGACGGAGGTTTTTCATTGTTCCGAACAAAAAAAAAAAAACTTATGAAATGGGGTGCTTTCAAACAAGCAAGGAAAAGATTAGAGAAGATTAATAGTTTTCTTCTGTTTATTTTAACTGTTGCATCAATGGAAAGAAAAGGACCAAACAGGTTAAGTAGCTTTGAAGTATTTCTTTGCTTTCCATAATAACTGCATGGTCCCTTCTGTCATGCCTGTAATGAGAGGACTAGAGGAAATGGTCATAAGCTAAGACAGGGGAGATTCAGATAAGATGCTAGGAAAATTTTTTCTCTGTTAGAGTGGTCAGGCACTGGAATAGGTTGCCCAGGGAGGTGGTGGAGTCACCATCCCTGGAGGTGTTTAAGAGGTGTCTGGATCTGACACTGGAGGATATGGTTTAGAGTTTAGTGGTTAGAGCAGTGTGGCATGTTAATGGTTGGACTTCATGTTCTTAGAGGTCTTCTCCAACCTTGATGATTCCATGATGCTGTGTATCCCAGCTATAAACCATCATTGATTGTGGTGTAGATCACAAAATGATGTGACAGAATGAATGGTTAGTTTAATAGAAAATTATAACACCAATGAGTAATGTAAGCAACTAAATCAATTTCGATTGACATACAAGTAAAAGCTCATACATGATTTACAGACCTGGCTTCTTCCTATGGATTTTTCTTGCTGTCCTTGTAGAGTTTAGTAGATATTTATAATTATGCTCTAGAATTCCTGACATGGACTAATAAATGTACTAAACTCTACAGTATTTCTTTCATAATAAGAAGTAAGTAGATACTATCCCTTCTTGCTGCTCCTCTAATATGCAGTTCCTCTGTTGGGACTCAAACATTATCATTCCTTCTATGAGCTTTTATCAGGGTCTTTGCTTAACAGAGAAGACTTAGTTGTACTCCTGTAGTCACTTCTTCTAAACCTCAGCCTTGATTAAGAGCTGAAAAATTTTCCAGGTAGAAAACTGATACTGTCAACACACTGACTTTTCAGAAATGATGCCAAGTATTTGATTGTAATGGCAGACAGGGATGCTCAGACTCCACTAAGAAGCCATGTAAATAGTTAAAGATGGATACCAGCAGAAGCAACAGAGCTTTCCTCTAATATGAAATGGTGTTCTTTCAAAAATCTATTTGAGCTGCTAAGTATCAATAAATAAAAATAGCACTGAGACAGCATTTGTCTACAGGGGCTTAAAAGCACTTGTTGACTCAGATTGGCCTGTAAGAAATTACCACTTCACTTACAAGGGAGCATGCTGTGAGATTAAAAAGAGCACAATACCTAAAACTTGCTCTGCCTCAGAACTATCTCAGCCACTTAATCACCTCTTTGTAATAAGTGGCTGCCTATATCTCAAAGGAGGCTTTGCTCTTTTTGATAAGAGTCAAGTACACTGTCAGTGACTACAGCATGAGAGCAGAAGATCTTGTTTTTCTGCAAATATTTTATTTCTCATTCTCAAAAAGTTAATCCGTCTAAGCTCTTCCATGTTGGGGAAAAAAAAGTTCCTTCCTACTAATAAAGTATCCAGTACCTTTGAATACACTTGGGGACATGGGTATCTGAATCACCTGTTTAAATGCATAGTTGGCTCTATACTGTATGTCAGGGGTCCCAGATGGCCTCATGAATAATTTCATACATTTCACTGAATTAAGAGCTCCAAATTAAGAGCACAGCTAAAGTATAAGAGCTTAGATTATCACCCATACAGAACCAAAGCCTTCAGATTTTGGTGATAAAAACTTGCCTCACATTTCTAGTGATATCTTATCAGCACCTCACAGAACTGAGTGCTTATTTTCTGTCTGATCATTTCAAATAGAGAAAGGCCATCAGAATCCATTGAAATACAAACTACACCTGTAAGGACAAGTTGACACTTCAGTTCTTTTCTATAGATTTAACATTAGTTCTTGTGAACAGGATTAAGGTGCATACTATCAAACGTTTGAAAAAGATCTGATGATTTGGACAGGGAATGGATAGGCAGTGTTTGTTTTCCTTTTAATTCCTGTAAAGAAGAAACTACTGTTTCCTGGTTTTAATGAACAAGCTCTTTTTGTGTATGACAATAAGTTTCCCTTTCAAGAAATCTTGTTTCAATGAACCAAATGCTTCCCAGAGCATTAAACAGAGGCACTCACACCATCCCACGGATTGTTAGTGACTGGGAGTGGAAATGGGAAGGGATGGAGTTTGTGCTGCTACAGGGACTAGTGAAACAGCTGATTCTTGCTCCTACAAGTTGAGCAAGGAGCACGGTTTAAGGTAAATAAACATTCAGATGGTCCTCACTGCATTAAAATTCTATCTGTTGGATTCTATCTGCATTAAGAATAGTTACAGATCTTGTGCAAGTGTCATCTCTTTACAAAATGCAAATTGCAATACAGCACATACTTGTTGCTGGCCTTGCTGCAGAATCCTCATATGCTTTTATTCAGTCTAGGCCTGATCCTATGAGGAACTAAGTCATCACAAAACTCCCTTTAAGTTCACTGGAAACTGAGGTCCTGAAATTATTTTGAATATTGTGCTTTATTGAAACTTTCTTTTTACCCTCTCATTTCCAAGTCATCTTTGAAGCCTTGGTGCTGCTATGGCTAGAGCTTTAAGGAATGGTTTATTTCATTTTAACCTTTCACATCTTATTAACATAATCAAAAACAGGACCATTAGATACCTCCTGATTTTCATTTATTTTAATATTAAGGCAATGCTTGAAATGGCATAAGTCTTGGGGAAAGTACTTCAATCCATGGCTACAGCAGCACTGGAGTTCTGGTCAAAGACATCAAAGATAACTTGAAGATATATATATATAAAGGCTAAGAGAACAAAATAAACTACTGTTGAAAACCAGTATTTTAAACATACAACTAAGCTAAGACATTTCCCAATTTTGTCTTCTTTGGGGTAGATATGAGTGTATGGGAACAGTGGAAGATTGAGTAACCAGGTATTTAGGAGAATACCTGTTGGAGAGTCTCTGTGAAGCAAAGCTTATTAATATATTAGTACTTTGAGGGAATTTAGTGTAATTTTAAGAGTATCTGAATTGAATTACTATGCTTATAAAAAACTTCATATATCTCCCAGTAAATCACAAAAAGTGTATTATTTAAATATTTGAACTGCCTCACACCCTGTTTCTTTACTGATCATACTGAAAGAGCAATCCTTAAAGGTGTCCATGGCCTAGCTGAGATTTCACCTGAGCTTTGCAGTTTAAATGGAAGCTTCTGAAGACTGCTGAATACCAAAGTGTTAGTAGCTGTGTTTTGCTGATTTTCATTTAAATCAGAATAATCTTGTTCTTTGGGGCTTGTTGTACTACTGATATCTCATTACAAATTCTCTTATCAACTATTAACAGTCAGATGAGTAGTAGTCATCAAATGTAGGGCTCATGGGTCCAGGCCAGAACACTCACATTACAGGAGCATTGGTAACAGGCCTTGGTCCTGAGCACTGAGCTGCTGGGTTTTTTCCAAAGCACTCTACATAACGACTTCAGAATGTTTCTCATTGTATGTAATTTTTTTCATTTACCTACACTGATTTCATCTCCCATTTAATAATACAATCATTCATTCTTTGTAACCCTCATCTTTATTCCCCTAAGTTAACTATTGTGTTTATTTAGAAAATTCTCATGAGACCATAGGTTCAATCCCTTCCTCTGCCTGAGTGAAGTCTGTAGAACAGCAGAAGTCATTCTACCCCAGAAATAAAATAATTCAACAGAAATAAGTGAGAAAGAAAGCCCACTGTCTTTCTCAAAGAGGCTTTGCCTTCCCACAGCTTTCTGCTCCTAGGGATGGCCAATATCAAACAGTTCCTTCTACCCCCTCATCTGTTCCATTCAAGTTCATGCTTCACCCTGAAGTTGCTTCCTACTAAGCTTGTTCCCTCTTGTGCTCCTGCTCCAACTGCTTGTCTGCATGTGTTGGTCCCGTGGATGTTGCTCTCCTTCAAACCAGGAGGAGGTCTGTGTGCTGAGGGGGGTTGTCTGGACAAAAGAAGGAAAAACAGTAGAGCAATGAAGGTGTAAGTTCAAACCCTGCAGATCTGTAACAACAGGTCTGGTGACTCCTGTGCCATCAGCAGTACCTGGCATCTCCTAACGAAGAGGAAGCAGCTTCCAGGCAGGTAGATCCAGCTTTTCCATGAAATGACATCTTAAAATTGTCTGTGTTCTCTTTAGCAACCAGGATGATGCTGGGTGCTTCAGAGGCAGTGGGTTTTTGATGGCTGTTACTTAGCTGTAGAGGATCAGAGGAAGTTGGTGTGGATGTTCTGAATCCCAGCTCTCCCTTTGCATATGTTCTACAAAGAAACCAAGGAGAAACTATCTCACTCTAAGGTTGTATCTGAGGCTCTGTCTGGGAAGGATGAAGATGACAGGGTACAGCTGCAAGCCTAGCTCCATCCCAGGAATGGGATCTGTCTCCATTTTCCCTCTTGCAGCTAGTCTTAATATTCTGCACAGAACATGTGCTCCATCTACTCAGATGAAGTGGTTGAGAAATGAACTCACCAGCACTTTCCTCCTGTTCCCTGGATGGTCTTGCAAGTACTCCCACAGAAAGGTCCTGGACTAGTTCAGGAACCAATTTCCAGGGAAGACATGTGGTGTAACAGAGATAATAGTATCTGACTAGGATCTTACAGTTCATCACAGGTGCCAAGCTTGGCAACTGGGATAGGCCAAATGCTAGAGCTATTTACTCACAAGGAGGAAGAACATCATTGCTACTTGGTCATAAACTCATTAAGGTATAGGGTAGATTTTAGGGCAGCTAAAGTCATTCTTAAACTGTGCTGCTGCTAATGGCAGAGGCTTCAACTGAATTTGAACATGATAAATATTTTACCATTTCTCAAGGGTGAGTTCTTTGACACCCTTTCCCTGTCAGATGATGGGACCTTCAGCCATGATACTAGTTTTACTGATAGCAACAAGCTTTTTTGCATTTTTACTTTGGATGGAATTGCTGTCTTTGGCAACTCTCTCCTCCCCATTTCCCCTGAGTTCCCATTTTTGGAGCCCTCACAGTGTTCATGAAAGTGGTCCCAGTCTAAGCAGGTTGGATGATGAGAGAACTTTGCTTCAGGTATCATAAATGAAATATTCAGTGGCTTTAGGTACATCTGAAAAGGAGGTTTGATGAGATACATTTTGTGTTCACTCAGCATGATGATTATAGATGCCTGGTGTGTTCTCTAAATGACAGAGATTTCCCAGCAAAAGCCCTGGCATTGGCATAACTCAAGAAAGAAAAGATTTTTCAGGTTTTGACACTCCTAAAAGTCATATAGGTTTCTTAGAAAGACTTGTGTCAGCCAATTCTTTTACTCTGCTGGGCTTGTGTGCTGACAGAGGCACAGGTATAAGAATAGTGGAAGGAACATATTAATGTAGGAAAGAAACTGATCTTTTTGTGATTCTAACTCCTCCTTCAACCTGTGCCTCACTTCCGTACTTCTGTCATGAATATAGTAGTGCTCTAATACTACCTGTGCTGAGAACAATATCTGGTAACAATAGGCATTTCTGTGCTTGGTGGTACAGATCAAATGGTTCCATGTAGATAGATAGACACGCAAAAGGTGTCAAATAAGAAAGAATACATTCCTAAAAGAAAACCATTTCTGCTTCAGTGGCTTTTAATGGAAGAGCATCTTAGAGGAGAATTTCATAGCTGTGAGAAGTTTGTTTGCTTATCAGACAGAATCTAGTAGCTGTGAAGTTTTGCACAATCCGCAGTTGTATGTGACATTATTTGCTGATTTTCCTCATTTTTCCATTTGTTCAACATACAGATGGGGTGATTTTTGCATAGTAGTTTGGGAATGGCCTTTGTAACTACTGGCATAATTCTGTAACTCATTTTACTGTCTTTTACACACATCGGAATAAAGATAATGTTATCTTCTCTTTTGCTGGCAGTAGCATGCAATGTATGTGATACTTATAAAATGTTTCAGAATGAAAAATTTTGCAAGTGTCACAAGTGGGAGGTATTTTCAACAGTGATGGTAATGTTTGAGATGTATGATGTGATGCATTCACTTTCCCAAATTCTGCAGGTGCTCCTAATTTACTGTCAGCTCCTCTTTGCTCATAAACTTTTTCAGATACTGAATCAACTTAGCAGCATTCATCTCTCTTTCTTTGAACAAGAAACAAGCACTTGAATCCCACTTATTCTACAGTAAAGTAAGTTTAAAAAAGTGCTAAGAAGCTATTTAATTATACATAAGTATGATTTTGGAAAAGTTTGTCAATATCTGTAGGTCTCAGTGTGATGCCCTGCGTAATGAAGTGGAATAGTAACTTTGGTTAAATTCTTATCTTTTGTGATTGCACTGGGTCTGGTTAGGATGGAGTTAATTTTCTTCATAGCAGTCTGTATAGTGCTGTGTTTTAGATCTGTGACCAAAACGGTGTTGATGATAACACACAAATGCTTTAGCTGATGCTGAGCAGTGCTTACACAGAGTCAAGGCTTCCACCAGTCAGTAGGCTAGTAGAGGGACAGAGCTTGGGAGGGGACAGAGCTGCAAGCTGCTCCGAATTGACCAAAGAGATATTCTATGTCATACAACATCACATTCAGCAATAAAACTGAGGGAGGTTTTTCAAAAAAGATGTTGCTCAAAGACTGGTTAAACATTGATCTACTGGTAGGAGGTGGTGAGTGATTGTATTTGCAACACTTGTTTAGGTTTTTTTGTTTTATCTTTACTTAAATTGCCTTTATCTCAATATGCAAGTTTATCTCACTTTTGCCCTGATGATTCTTTCTCCCATTCTACTAGGGTGAAACAAGCAATATGCTGGGGGCTTAGCTCCAGGGGGCCTGGCTGGCATAAACTCACAACAGTGATTCAAAATAAATATTAGAATTTTTGGGTACCACATCTCCTGCACTTCAGCTGTGATGTGAATAATATTTTGATAGTCCCAAACAATGCAAAAATATGGCTGTCTGACTTACCAAGTCTTTGGTGTAATGTTTCCAGTCTGTCTGACCCATAGGTCTTTATTCTTTGTCATGGCAGGATCCGCACAGGACAAATGCATGGAGGCTGCTGCCACAATGACCTCCTCTTTGATACTGTTTTCCAGAACTGTTGTGACATTGGTGGTGTCCTCTTGTAGAGTGGTTTCAGTGTAATTCCTTCATCTTGTCCTGCTAAGGGAATACTTGCCAATTATCACATCACATAGTCACTTAAAGAAGTAAAGAGCACAGAAAAACCCATTTTCTCCCTTTTTTTGCTGTGTTCATTCACTGTATCTGTTTGGGGACTTTCGTCCACAGGATCAAAGCTGCACTGCCAGGAAAATGAGGCTGAGTGCCTGAAAAATCTGTGTGGGGAAGGAACCAAGCAGACATAAAACATAGCAAGAAGGAGTAAATGACAACAATTATTACAGTCCTAATTAATTGATTTCATTCTATACAGAATACGGGGAAAACAGTGTTCAAGTCTGTGTGGATGCAATGAGTACTATAGATGACTTGTATAGAGTAAATAAGATTTCTTCCCTGAACACAAATAAACATGAAACACCATGGATTTTGCTTCGCAAAGTGAAGAGAACTATTCAGTTAGATTAGTTTAGTAACTGGATGTATTTCTAGGGCCATTTTTCTGCAAGAAGTTACTGTAGGTGGTTCAGTGTTCTCTTTCAGTCCTAAACTCCAGCAACAGCTTTATGCAAGGCCTCTTATTTGCATCCATGCCCAAGACAGTTTGGGTGTTTTTGTATTTTTTGCTCTTCTTTAGCCAGAATCCTACTCTTGCCAATTGGTTGGGAATTATTTGGCTTTCTCAAAGTAGTTTTTCCCAACGGACTCCATCCCTTCCACCAATGGTTCGTTGTTCTGCTTCCTGAATGACAGAGGCTGCATGTGGATTGAAAAAAACCAATATATCAAATTACGTGGTGGGGAAAGGGATACTCTGGCTTAAAACTGAATTTTGTCTCCCTTGCTTTTGTCTGTGTTCCACCTCCAACCATAACTCATTGCCTCTAACCTCCACAGCACACCGGGTGTTCCAGATGGTAACAGGGTAATGAGATACGCAGTTCTCAAAATGCGATTCTAGGAAAGAAAATGGTCCCACTGCCCTAATGAAGGTAGGGCACAAGGCCAGTCTGGTGGAGAATTCATTTTGTTTTCCAAATTATGCCTGTCCATTATAACTACTGAAAATATTAGAAAGTGGGCTGGAATTTCCAAAAAGATTAATTGTTTTACTAAAACTTAAAATGGATCCAATAATCCACTGGCAGTTGAAAAAGAAACAACAATCAGGAAAGCACTGAATTCACCAGACATATAATTTTCTACTGAGGTGTGAATGAATGACTATGACAGCATCTCCTGGAATTTCTAGCTAAAAAGTAGGCTACTTTCTGTTTAATTCCCCAAGTCGTGTATGAGTGCTTAGACAAAGATGGTTGGTGCATCACTGATCGTATCTGCCAACATACTTTAGTCATGACCTGTAAATTAAAGTGCACTTTATATTTATTTAGTCACTGGGTTTGGTCTCCTCTGAATTATAAAACTACGTCTTGGATAAAATGCTGTGAGATTGTGCTGTGACTTTAGTCCATAAATTCACACCAATATTTGTTTTTATCAGTATTAGATCAGTCCTGGCAGTTCTCCTTACAAATGTAATTCCTGTTACAGAGTAACTGTTTATATTTCCACTGAAAATAACTCAGAACATTTTCAGTATGAGATGGGCATGAACCAAAATGCAGATTCCAATCAGTCCTGTGTATCTTTTTGCTCTCCAGCAACTGAGAAAAGAATATTTTCTTTGTTTTGGTTTAACAGTCAAATTTAAAGTGACCTACAAAAGAGATAAATGGTTTCTGCAGAGTTCCCTTTGAGGTTTATTTAAGAAAATTTAAAAATGATTGCTTTTAGAGTATTTTTAACAAGTTTTGTGCAGTCTACTTTTCTAAAACTTTGTGGGTAAGGGAAAGCAGTATTGCATGCAGTGAATGTAATTATATATGAGGAAAAACTATATATTTAATTGCGGCTTAAATAACAGGCTTTTCCATTTGTTACACATAGGAAGAAAAGATGACTCTAGGAAGGACTTAACATTCTGTTTTTTCAATTAAAATCAGAAGTAGTCTATAATTACACATTAGATCCCTAATGGTCTTCTAGAAAATCATCAAAAAGCAAACAAGCAAGCCTTGGAGCTCTGAATGTTCATACTTCCACAGTGTAAGGAGGCTTTTGACTCAGGAAAAAAACCTTTGAAATGTTTCTGATAGTCATAGAATCATAGAATGCTTTGTGTTGGAAGGGACATTAAAGATAATCTGGTTCTCATCTCCCTGCTGTAGGCACGGACACCTTCCACTGGACCAGGCTGCTCACAGCCCCACCCACCCTGGCCTTGAACACTGCCAGGGTTGGGACATCCACAACTTCTCTGGGCAGCCTGTTCCTCACCACCCTCACAGGAAAGGATTTTTTTCCTAACAGCTCGTCTAAACCTACTCTCTTTCAGTTTGCAACCATTTCCCATTGTCCTGTCACCCCTGGAAGGATAAGGTTTCACGGGTCCAAGCCCTGGGCTCAAGACTAGCCCTTTGGATTTGTGTAGTAACCAGACAATTTGTTGTGCAGGTTAGGAATGGAAAACGTTGTTGCTCAGTACCAAGGGCCCAGGGAAGGTCTGTTCAATAAGTTTGGCAGATCTAAGATCTACATGTCATAGATCATAGATTCAAATGCCAGATATAATACTATCTTTTACGAGTGCTGACTGGGCACAGCTTTTATTACTGTTTAAGGACCTCAGTTGTTTAAGGTGCATTCTTTAGCAATCTGAGACTGCTCCTTTGCTGTACCACATCATGTACTTGCCTTCCCAAGAGAACTTTTACCATTTGCCATGGAGCTAGCATGTCTTCCAGATAATTAAGATTTTGATCCCCACTTAGGTTTCCAACAGAATAATATCATATTTCCAGTTAGTTTTTTCTTGGTGGCTGCAAGAGAGACTGAGGTGCACAGCAAATTGCTTATGCCATGGCTTCCACTGTGCCATGGGATGTTTCAATGGCACAGTCATTCATTTGTCACTGGCAGCTGCTCATACATTTCCCATGGTCATAGCTGTGAGTTGCAGAGAAGGCCTTCCAGATGTGGACATGGTGTATGGATAGCTGCATGACAACCAAAATTTTCTTAAGAATTTAATTTTGAGGCTAGATTAGCCTAGATATATCAGTGAAATCCAAAATTCAAGCTGACACTCTAGTCACAAATTGGAGTAGGAAGATAATAGGTATAGAAGACTTAAAGTATGTAATTTCCCTTCTCCCCAGAATGCAAATGCCAAAATGGAATCCAAGATTTTCACCACTAATTGAGTTTCTGTTCTTTGTCTGTTGAGGTCAGAATTGTAGAACATCTTAGAGATGCTATCTGGAGTTTTAGGATTTGCTCTATTGGAAGAAAGAATGTTTTGTTTTAGAAAAGTCTGTTAATTAGAAATCAGATCTTCTGAAGGTGAATCCTGTGACCTTCTGAAAGATTAGTTTAGCAATGGAAAATGGGTTTATATTCAGATTTTCTTCCTCATATAATAGATACATCTTCAGATTTGTATGGTGCTGAAAAGATGCTTGTTATTTCCATGGCTGAGAATTTCCATAGCTGATTTGCACAAATTATCAGAAAAATTCAACAGGCTGATGATGTATAGTACTGAGCTGGAGCTCACATGGCTTGGCCTCCTTCATACTTTCCTGAAGATTGCTGATAAACCATTTTAATATTCTTGTGCCTCAGTTTTCTTGTTCATAAAACAAAGATTGTTATATTTGATTTCTTGGTAAAATCATTTGGTATCTACCAGTCAAAAATGTGTATTACCAAATAAAAATTGAGAATATCAATTTTTCAAGGCATTATTTAGCATTTGCTTTGTTATTATTCTAGTTCTATAAATCATGTATTAAAAACTACCATTTAGAATTTTCCTTTTTTAAGAGCCCCATCTTATCCCTGCATAGAATGTCATCAGTTAAATGATTAATGATTCTGAAATTTATCCTGTATGCTACTTTTTCTGAATGTAACAAAAAATATGTACAATGAAGAATATATCCAGAGCCTCACATAATTTTATACTCTTCAGGGTAAATAACTGTATTTATTACCTGTTTTGAATAATTAAATTATTAGCATTATTTTCATATCAGGAAAAATGTGGAAAAATCTTTTTACAGAGCCTGATCTAGATTGGCTCATGTTCAAATGAAGACAATTTTGCTGTCTCTGGATGTTTCTGACACTAGACCTATGTATATTTGTAGTTTTCCCCTAGTAAATGAGAGGACAAAGGACCACTTTAACATTAAGTGGAAAGATATTTTCCTGGTAAATGTGGGAAAAATTAAATTTTTACAAAAATATCTCATAAAAGAGATTGGTCTTTTGTTATGTCAGCTGTAAAGAAGCTTTCTTTTCACCTATAGTATGATCTGCCGATCCTTGTTTTATTTTCCTCTGTCCTTAGCAAATGCAGGTTCATTTATCACTTTGACTCTTTTGGCTTTTGAATCAGTGGAGTTTGAACAAATTTTATATCTTTTTTTCCCTTCCTATTTGAAACACACCCACAAATACTATACTATACTATACTATACTATACTATACTATACTATACTATACTATACTATACAAATAAAGACAGACTTTCTCCTGAAGAGCTTTACAGGTAAACACTGGGAACAGTAGAAGTTCTGGGAAATCCAGGTATTTGGAAGGACTTGGATGCAGAAAGGGTGCTGTGTGGGGTGAAGGCAAACATGAATGCTTTATCAAAATATGCTACTAAATACAGCCTGTGTGGCTCAACAATTTTCCCCTTTTTACCCAGAGATTTCTCAGTATTATGTTTTAGAGACACATTTGGCTCATAAACTGGGCTGCATGAACAGCTCTGAAGAAAATCAGCATTTGCTCCCAGAGTGAACTTCAAGGACTTGGAGTACCAGTGTTTCTTATCTCAAACTAGGTATAGAACTTTCTTGTAGTGTCTATTCATTTTTAATGTGTTCTTAAACATAATCAAGCCATGACAATTCTATTAAAAGTCTCTTTGCATTAGCCTTCAACCAAGTCATGTTTGGACAATCTTATTACATATAGTGGTTGTGTGTAGCTACTAGAGTCTGGTAAAATCCTGTATTCTTAAATCCATGGCACTACACCACTCTTTGGTTACCAAATCCATCAGACTGCACCACTTCATTTCTTAAAATGGAGAAGCACTTGATGAGGGTTTTTTTTGTTTGTTTTGGTTGTTTGTTTTTGGCTTCCCCCCCCCCCCCCTTAGAATTCCCATTACTGATGAAGAGCATAATAAAATTGCCAGGATTTGGGTACCACTTTGGGCTTGAACTGATCTCAAGCCTTGATGCAAATCTCTGGAAGTTCATTCATACTGCTGCATTTGTGCTATGTTATGGAGGTGTTGGGAGTGTAATTCACCTCTTCTTCACTGTAATTTTATACTTGTGCAATCCCAGTTTAATTCAGTATGTGGTCTGGAAAGTGAAGCCTCCCCTGCAATGTATTTATTCGAAGATATATATATAAGCACAGTTAGAGAGGAATACACATTTGCACTACAGCAAATGTGATAGAGGTCCTGCCTGACTTTTTGAAGTATGCCTGCATTAATATAGGTATCTGTGAGAATAAAGCTTGAATCATTGATTATTTTTTTTCCCATAAGTTGTTTAAAATCAATTAGCGCAGACTTAGAGAAGAAGTACCTTTTAATTACAAAAACTCTGCCCAAAACAAAGGATTGACTAATTGCTTATAACTTCTAAAACACTTTTTAGGGTTGTGTTATGGAGTGAAAACTTTTACATACAGAGGTCTCAGAGGAGCTGCCATTCATTAATGTTTTAAACAGATGCTCCACTGAGCAACATATTTAATTAAATCCACAACTGTTGTGCTTAAACAAGACAGATTTTTACTAGAGCAAGCATAAAGTTGAATTCACAGCAACAATTAACCAGACTTGTTTGTACAGTGTGTTTTATCAAACAGGTAGGGTGGCTTTTCAAAGACATTAATGTAAGTGTTGATCATCATTAAAAGCTCCAAAACAAAGCTCAAGATCATAGTGTGCATGCAGTCACTGCATATAAAATGTAGGTGGCTATTCCTTCTACAGGGTCTGGTGTTATTTCCAAGGGAATTTAATGGGAGCCAAACTGAGCTTTTCTAAGTGTTGGTGGTGTATGGATGTGCATGTGTGTATGTGTATACGTATATGTATATGTATATATATAAAAATTATATTTATGTAAGCATACATAATTTTATATGTATGTATAAATAACATTTTGTGAAGACCATAAACAAGTGTATGGCACAATTGTTTATGTTATAAACAAACAAGTAGGAACCACTTGCTCTTTGTTTCAGTATACAGCCCATTAACTAACACAAGACCCAAAGCCACAAATCCTGATTGCACCAAATATCATACTAGAACTAGACTAGAGTACCTGATGACACCTTCACTTCCCTCACCTCTCTGCCAAGGAAACTCATCAGGTTCAGAGAATTGCTCTATTGTTAACACAGAAATTGTATTGTTGTTGTATCTGGGCTAGTCTACTGACCTCAGTGGAGTTCCTTTAGTTTAAGTAGTAGATGAATAATGTTAAGATCCATGTGTGGAAAGATTCTTTCAAGAACATCATGTAAGAATGTGCAGTCTTATATTCCTTTGTCTTTCCAAGAGAGTGCCTAGGAAGAAGCTAACTTCTTTCTTCTCAAAAGGTGTGAGGTCATTAACTCACTCCATAATGATGGAAATTTAAGGGCTCTCTCTGAGTGGATTCTGTGCTGTGTTTCATCTGCTGCAGTGCTGTGATGTGCAGCACTCTACAAAACACTTGAACTATCAGTGTCATTTCAGGGTTTCTTTATTGCAAGAAAGGTTAGAAAGAGTTGCAGCCATTATTCCTACATACATATCCATAATTCCTTGGTGTTTATGCTTTTGTGGTGAAAAACACACTGCAATGTTTTTGAGGAAACCTCAATTTGTGTCAATTTATGTAGACATCTATATCAACTAGAGCCATCTAGTCTTAAGGGCACTAAATAAAGACTATGGAGGTTCTGTCCCGACTCTGCCACAGACTCTTTGTTTCAGCAGAGTCAAAAATTTCTTAAGCCTTCTTGACTTTTCCAATGCTTTCTAACTCTTCTTTGCCTCTGCATAATTTGGCCTGTACATGTCTGGTGAAAGAATTTTTTTATGTGCTGTGCAAATGGGACTCTTTTTTTATTTTTTTGACAACTAAGTAATATTCTAATGCAAACCATAACATTATCATTCCCTATTTCATTACAGCAGTCTTTGCATTACTTAATTTATTCAATATTCAGAGACCAGCCAAAGCACAAATTTCACCTAGCATGGTAGGAATTAATGATGATATACTACTGTATTTCTGATAAAAGGGATTTGTGTTAAAGCTCTTGTTGCTACACAGCCTGATAATGCTGCACATAGAACAAAAATCTTGTGGTTAATATACATATTTATTTTTTTAAACACCAAAGAAAACCAGCTTTTCTCCATTCCAGAGCAATGGCCTATCAGATTTTTCCACAGAATAATTGCATTGTCTGGTAAAATGACTGAGTTGTTGCCCATGACAAAAACCTTTGTTCTTTTGGGAACTTGTGGAGAAATTTTACCCTGGGTGAAATTCTCAGTTTTGCTTAATCATTTGTTGTTGTTGATAATATCTGGTTTTATAAGAAAAAATTCTAAAACCCTTTGCTAAGGTCTAGAGAAAGAAAAGGATGTTACTTTGCAGTTTTGACAGTTTTCCTTTTGATTGTTAGGCTAAAATTATGAAATAGCATATATTCTAAAGGAGAGTTAAGATGAGCTGCCTTTGAACACACAGACACAGGGGATCCAGTTCTCCTTTTGTCTTTTTCTCCATCGTTTGCCTTCTCTGTGAAATAACATTAGAATTAAAATAGGAGACTAATGAAAGGTGTGAAGACTGCCAAGGGAGTTACCATGGTTTTAAAAGCAGTTGTAGCCAACAAAGCCAGAAAAAAGAAATCAACACATGAGCAACATTAGAAAGTCTAAGGAATTGTCAATAAGATTTAATGGGATATCTATCAGTCTTCTGACTCACTGAAAAGTACAGGGCCCATTCATAGTCTTCTTCAGATTTGATGGCAAAAATCCCATTTAATTCAATAACATAGGATTGGAATTCTATTTGGAACATGATTATGATAATTTATTTTAGTTGGCTGAATTTCTTTTTTTCATATTTCCCATAACTTGGATGCAAAATGTCTTTTCAACAATAGATACAGTATACCATAGCAGCAGTATTCTTGTTAGTGTTAGGAGAAGTCAAAGAATTCACAGTCTACAGGTAATTGCTCTTTTCTACCTGCAAATATTACATTGAATTTTGTGAAGTGACACTGTGTTTTCAAGCAATGCTGCATTTCACAGTACCATACTATATGCCAGTGCAGAGAACTGAAAGGTCATAGGTGTTTTAATGCAGTCTCTATGTTATTTGTAATTTCAAGTTGCATGTTACTCTTGTATTAAAGATGCTCCAGTTTTTATCCAATGAATTATATTTCAGTGAGCTATCTTAGAGACCAGTGTACAGTACAGCAATAAAAACAAAAGTTATATTAAAGAGCAGCTCAGGAACAGAAAGATGTTCCAAGTATAAAAGGCCAACATTGCAACATGGCTTCCAATCAGGATTTACTAAAATTGCATGAATAATTAATAATATAAAGTATTAAAATTCTCCTTGACACTGGAAATATTACTCATAATATTCATAATGAACTGAAGGACCTAAAGAAGCAGTTGCTTTATTGAACCTGTTGACTCTAGAACTAGTTGCCATAGAGATTATTATTATTACTATTAAAGCTATTGTCAGTGTTTCTACAGTGTCTGTAAACAAAATTTGTATTTCCAACTCTTTTTTTTCCTGGTTATTATGCTGTGTACATCTGCAAATTAGTTGATTTGTTTTAGAGATATGAACATGTCACAAAGCACTAGTGTCTGTAAGTATGGTCAGTCACACACTGATTCCTACATTAAATCCAAATGGGAAACTGAAAGACTGTTGGAATAAAACTGTGTTCTAATGCCAAATACTTGCTGACCTGGTAATTAAAGGGTCAATTGAATTTATTGGATTTAATTTTTTACTAGGAAAGCAATTTTGATAATTTTTAGGTTTAGTTAAAAAATTGCAAATAACTGCTCTGGTTATATATTGAAGTATCATATTTTAAAAAATACAGAGATCATTCAAAACATATGGGCTCTGAAGAGTGCCTTTGTACACAACCTTTTCAAAACAGGTTCCATCAGTTCCTTGGTATTTATGCTGCACTTTCCTGTAAACCACAGCAGTCTGAGGTGAGTAATTGAGGTGACTGACATGACAGGGTTGCTACAGGCAATTGTATCCCTTGGATGGCAGATAACCAGGGATCCTCAAAGAGAGAAAAGGCTCCTGCAAACTTGGGCAAAACAGGCACTTCAAGTGCCTGCAAGACCTGCGGGACCTGAGTGTCTTGAGTCACTGGGGTGACTGCAACAACCCAGACACGTGACTTACTTTGGGCAATCCACACTTCTCTGGCTGTTATAACAGAAATAGCTGAGCACAGAAACTCCCGTTTTCCATCCCTGGACATCAGCTGAAGCACAGATTTTACTGAAGTTCTGATACTTGTCAAACTTTGGTGGTCTGAAACTCCTACGCTTGAACTGCCTAAGGCTGTTTGGGGTTGTCTCCCTGCAAAAATCTCCATAAAGATAATTGAAATATTACTGATAGACTTTGTGAATTTCTCTGACAAAAAGCCAACACTTTGACTCCCACCATAAAGAGACACCACCACTGACCTATAGACCTTCTTCAGGAGAAAGACAGGCAGTAACCCGAGGATAGCAAGGGCTGCTGACAGCAGGCACAGTCCAAATGAGGCCTTAGAGACAGCATAAATCCAAACTGCTGACGGGACTAGTGCAGAAGCATTTTTGGTGGTAGTAGTGGAGAAAGAGAAAG
Source organism: Acanthisitta chloris (assembly GCF_000695815.1). NCBI lineage: Eukaryota > Metazoa > Chordata > Aves > Passeriformes > Acanthisittidae > Acanthisitta > Acanthisitta chloris. The sequence continues at coordinate 20,134 of NW_008655685.1, forward strand.
ATGTGATGAGTAGACACATCTAAAAATCCAATGCACTGTTTTGCTGTTGATTTCCAGCTATTTTAATTCTGTCTTTTCTGTGACCAGATTGTAACATGGCCTAGGAAAGTGGTCCAAATGGTGTTCTGAATGAAATATAATAATTTTTATTTCCTCAAGCCAAAAGTGTATTTAGCCCAGGAACAATAAATCTATCACTGTACTGATGCGAGTGGTGAATAGATATTGTAATCAAAGTGCATATTTACGAGGTGATAAAGTAACTATCTCCAGAGGGTTTAACCTCCAGCTCAGTACTACCCTTTTCTGAAGTTATGATGTCTCTGGAGACTGGACAGTTCCTGGGTTTGTTCTCCTTTTTTTTTCAGCCAATACAACAAAATGGGCTGTGGGCATGAAAAGTAGTGTAGTGGAGAAAAAACAGAGCAGTCTGCCCTCTAGTTTACCCTTTTATATTGCACCAAGCATTGCACTTCATCCACAGTGCTCTGGGAATTTAGCATTCCCTGGAAATATTTTATCTGCTTAATATAAAGAATGGCTGTTATTCACTAAAATATTTAATTCAATATTTAAATGTTTTTTTTCCTGGTGTGAAGCAGACAATTTAGACTAAACTCATTGAATCTTACAAGTATTAAATCATGAAGGTTATGTTTCCTCTATTACACTGTGGGATGCGTAGTAACATAGCAGTCAGTTTTAAGTGCTGCTGATCATCTCTAGGGAAATGTCAAACAGCCTCCACTTTCACTGAAACCATTGATTTGTTTTGGGTTGCTTTGGGTTTTTAATCTGTTCAGGCTGTATATTGTAGTTAAAGGAAGTGAGAATGATATCAGTTCGGCACAAAAATACTAGTTTTCCACCTGACACTATCAAAAATAGAAAGTTCTGTTCCTGTGTGCAAAACCTTTCATATTATAAACCACTCCCTTATCTTATTATCCAGTCACAACTAAAACCTGGTTTGCTCTTCTCGTCCTTTGAGTTTGAGAAGAGTGTCTCATACAAAAATGAAACAAATGCTCTTTCTAATTGTAAGATAGAACTCTTGAAACCGTGAATATACAGTGCTTTTTATTAAATTTCTTCTTTCACAGCTTGGATGAGCTCTGTACTGAAAATTGTAATGAAATTCAAGATGTGCGTGCAGTGCTGAACAGCCTGGAGTGAATCTGGTTGTGCAAGAAAGGTTTATGATGAGGGAGGATGAGAATGAATTAACACTGAAATTGTATTATATCATTCTCAGTAGGAGGAATATACTTTAATTGACCTATGTATGAAAAACAAAGAAATGTTAATAGCCTTATGTACTGAAAGATATAAGCTGTATAATAACTTCGTTTGCCTCTAACATGGACATATTCATTATATTCAAACACTTATGGTTAAAGTCTTCTTTATTCCTTTCCTCTTACCATAACAAAATTCACCAAGTCTTAAACCACACTGGGTGATACTGTGATAAGCATCAGGGTGTACCCACACTCTCCATCAGACTTTAAAGGGGTTGAAGCCAGGAGTCTGGGATGACTTTTACACCCTGTGCAATCTACTGATTCCTCCAGGGTGTGAGTGTGTCAGGAACATGGGAACTGAGAAAAAAGCAGATGCAGCAGGAGGTGTATATATGACTGCTATAATGGTAACTGCTCTTTCAGCAATTCAGGGTTGAGGAGAGATACTGATACTATGCAACATTTTGCTTATATATTTGTCAATGTATTCCATTCCATTTCTGATTTATTTGCAATTCTGACATCATCTGTTTCAGAATAACTTTTCCAGATATTTGTGTATGAATCACCACATGTACAGCTATTTGAACACCAGCCCCTCTCGCTTTTCCATTCCCTGTTCATGTAGCTTTGTCACTTTGCTGGGATGTTCCCTCCTTCTCCAATTTCACCTATGCCTCTGACTTCGTCATGCTCTTCTCCCTGTTCTGCCTCCTCTCGTGCCACCCCAGGGCACTACAGATCTTCTTGTTCGGTGGGTCCAGGGAGGCTCCAGTTCCTCCACCATGGTGCCTGCAGTTATGTTACTCCACAGGGAGACATTGGAGATAGATTTTACGACAGATTTACCCCAAATGTTTTGACCATTACCTTTAAGGACTTTCATGATAGCAGGAACTTCTGTGGACCAGACAAAACTGTAGTGAAATACACAGCCTGCTAGTTGAAGACAGAAAAATAATTATTAAAAAAAGTAGAGTTTTCTATTTTTTCTTAATGGTTTGGGTAAACAAACATGGAGACAACTTGCCTGAAGTTGCAGTTGATTTTTTGTTGCTGCATCAGATCTTTCAAACAGACATAGATATTCCAAACAATACAGCATAAGCAGAAAAAGCAAAGCTTTTAATGTAATAATTTCTGCTTATTTTTCATAACCTTGCCTATACAGTCACAATCATGACATTACAGAGATAACTTATCTACACTTCAGGATATGATACTTCATGACCTATATCTATTCACCAAAGAAAAAGAAAATCCCCTCAATAGTTTTTTCGCAAGGATGAACCTAATTTTCCTTACCAAAAAAACCCCAATCAACCAACCAAAACCAACAACACAACAACAAGAAAAAAACACTAAACCTTTGGACTAGTTAATCAATTAAATACTTATTATGCATCTCAAAATGTTAGATTTCTTCCCTGTCACACCTGAATATAACCAGCATCTTATATTTAATTAAAGATTATGTTCCAGAAAAGCATCAACTGCATGACACTAACATGGATCAAAGACTCTGACTGGAAGAATTCAGACATGCATATATCTTCCCTCATTAGCTCATTTCAGTGACTAATCAATTAAAATGATGTGCTTTGCTTGTACTCAGAGTCTCTTCTAGCCACTGGTTTGATAATCCAGCCATTGTTTCTTATTAATTTTGTTCCTGTTCTAATATCTACAAACATATTAGTCTCTAACCTAGTTATCTTTACTATATCATGGTAGTGTAAACCATGATGTGGCTTATGGGCAGGCTCAGAAAGCATCTGAAATTTGCATTTTGCTTTTGAATCTTGTCATAACTGACTAAAGAAAATTTTAATTCTTCTACAACCCCCTCCCCTTCAATGACAGTCTTTCCTCTTAGGTAAATGCAAGATTGAGTGCAACTCATGTTCCTGATGATCCCAGAGAAGAAAGGAAGAAAACTCGACTTGGTGGCTCCTAGCTCTGCAGCAGCTGAGAGAGCAGTGACCCCAGAAAGGTGCTTGCAGTGTCATATTTCTCATCCATGATTGCCACTGCAATACTGCTCTACACTGGACTGATAGTCTGATAGACTGATAGATAAAGCATTTAATCTGTTATCACTACTAAATGTCTATCTAATGCATTTTTTTCCAATCATTTGCCATAAAACGGATTTCTCCATGTAAGAGGAAAATGGTATCATGTTCATGATATTCTCTGGCATATTGTAGGTTTAATCAATTTTTCTTTAGTCAGAATATGTAAAAGTTTTCCTGATCTCTTGCAACAAATTTTAGAAATGTTTGTTACACAGTTTCTCAATATTCTTATGTATTTCCTGATATTTTCCACTCCCCTCATCCCATGCTTTATTTCTGCTTTAATATTTTCACGAATAAATTCCATGATGGAGTAATTCACTGAACACGTGAGAAAAACATTAGTAATGGAAAGCAAATGCACGAATATTGCATAAATTCCATATATTTGCTTCATGCCCTGAGGACACCTTTATTTGTACTAGATAGTGTTTCATGAACAGTTTGAGTTCCTGAAGTATGTTTGTTGTTTGGTTGAGCAGCTGTATCCCAGGATAGTCACAGATGAAACCAAGCAAAATACATAAAAACTAATCCTTAGGGCACCATAAACTTTTAAGGCCCAAATCATGGTGTCAGCTATTCATGTACAACTCCCAATGATGTCAATAGAAGTTTCATGAACATATCTGAAAACAGATGATGTCCTTTATCATAGCAAGGGAAAACGTGAACCACCACAGTTTTGATGAAACCAGAAACTGGAGCTCATGGGAGCAGCAACCTCAGGACTGTCAGTCCCACTTCAGGCACCCCTAAGTTGCCAGCATTATCCTGTTGCTTAGCAGTCAGAACAACTTCCTTAAAAAAACCTGCTTTTTTAGTTTTAGTGCATAGCTTGAAGGAGATAAGAATCACAGCTAAAATAATCTAGTACTCCTGGCTTCCAGATAGGCCAGCTTTCCTCATTGGTGCTATAGAGATACAGACTGGGGTTCTGGTCCACAAATATTTTATAAATTGATGCCCACTCAGCTCTACGTGGAAGAAACTCTACCAGGACCAAAGGAAATGGCCTTGAGTTGTGCCCGAAGAGGTTCAGATTAGATATTAGGAAAAAATCCTTCACTGAAAGGAGGGTCAGGCATGGGAACAGGCTGCCCAGGGAAGTGGTAGAATCACCATCCCTGGAAGTGTCCAAAAGGCATGTGGATGTGGCACTTAGGGAACTTGGCGATGGTTTAGTGGCAAACACAGTGAACATGGTGGTGCTGGGTTAATGGTTGGACTTGATGACCTTACAGTTCCTTTACAGCCTTTAGTGATTTTATGATTAACAAGCCATACCTGTTTTCCTTCTCAGATTTCAGTTAGCTACCTGTGCATGCAGACAGCATTGGCTGCACAAGCAAGTTTCTGGATCCAACCCAGAACCTTTTGCCTTCCAGCTGGGAGTTGGTGATCTGTGTTCACAGGCAGTTGCCTCTAGAGGCAATGCATCTCATGTTTGAACTGAATTCCTCTCTCAAGGCATCTGGTCATATTCATCTGCTCTAGAGAGAGACAAGGGAACTAAATTCTTAACAGAGGCATCACAGTTTGGACCCTAAAACTTGGCAGAGTGAATCTAGAATCGAAAGCTTACCACACCATAGTTTTCTCCCACAGTATGAGCAACAAAACAGTGATACTGTGCATATGTACTGCAGTGTATGAATATTTGAGTTGAAAATAAATTCACAATACGTAAATTGCTGAAACCAATTGTAAAGCTTATTTGAGAACCAGAGTGGCAATCTTTCTGTTAGTCTGGATTGACCTTTTCTTGATGATTCAGCTAGCCCTCCTGAACACCCCATTTGGTTCCCTCTGTGACAGAAGGGGAACTACATGCTTACAGAGCAATTGGAGAAACTGCACTAGGATCTGTGCATGAGGAAACTGCTTCAGTGCTGGCAACAATTGCTTACTCAGCAGTGCATGCAGTCAATGCATTTTAACTAATTGTCTATTTATTTCTGCACTCTTTGGCTGTTGAGATTTTGTCATGAGACAGGCCAGATGGCACAGACATCGACACCTGTAATTAAGAGAGAAATAAATGTTGCAGCATCGTGGTTTACCCCTGCTCCAAATTTGGGTTTTTTTTTAAATCCTATTGACTGTTCTTATGGTCTCAACTGTATTTTGAATGTTGAATTTCTTAATAGACCCCATCACTTTTGTAACATGGCTCCTAGGAATCAATTTTCATTTCCTAATTTAGCTGATGAGAGACTTGAGAAGGCCTCTTCTAGGAGTCCCTTCTTATTGTGCATAAAGAAGAGAATGTATTTAATGCAACCAGCCATACAGCCAGGTTTAAGGAGCAGTTTAAAGGCAGTCAATGATGAAATTCTGTCTACACAGTCTCAGCTGATATGTAACACCATAGAAACAATTACTGAATTCAATTTTCTACCAAATTTCTTCCTTTTTTAGGTAAATTAGAAGTATTTAATGAGACATTCTTCTTTATTTTGTTTAATTTTCCTAGAAAGCAGGGATTCACATGGCCACTGTCATATAAACCTTAAGTATTCATGCTTTGATTCATGATGGGGGGGAAACCCCCACACTACCACTATTTTCAGTCACCTCCTGATGACTAAAAAAAAGAAAGGTGTTACCAATCAAGCACAACTTTAGGAAACTGATAGTACTGAGAAAAGAATTTGTAAGTTCAAGAGAGAGAATAGTCACAATCCCTGAGTATATTTATTTTTGATTGAAACGGTTGAATGTGAACATTTCCTTTTGAGTTCTAAAAAGAAAGAACCTGCTATAGCACTAGCACATTAAAACACCTAAGCAGTTTATATTAGTATGCAAACTGTTTATTCAACTGAATGTACTGCATATAGGATGTTTATATACCTCACTCTGTTTATATAGGCCATGATTTGGTTTAAGCAGAGAAGAACCAGCTAAAACTTACATGAGACAGTGTGTTGATAGTCTGGGTTTTCTTTTCCCTTTAAATCTTCCTTAAATAGGTGTTCCTCTAGCCTCCTGACTTACAGCAGCAAATGCACAAATGAAATTACAGGGGTTTTTCCTGTCAGCCTACACCTACAGAACCTGTATGCCCCAGAAATAGGATTTTACTTTCTGTGAGTGTCTCTGGCAATGCTGTGTCAGTCCAACATATGCCTTTGGCTGCTGACAACTTTTCATTTCTCTATCACTTAGGCTGCTCATCCATGACACGAAAACACTCATCATACTGAACTCCATTATCTAAATGAGATGGAGCAGGGAGAGAAACCTTAGCTTCTCCTTTTGTGTGTGCAGCTTTTAGGCAGTAATACAGACACAATGAACTTATTGGAGTTGGGAGTAATGGTGTGAGATTGCTCACACCATTACTTTAGATGGAAAACGAGTCTGTGCTGTCTGCACTGAAGTCTTCTTGAGGCTCTATTTTCTGCTTTATTTTAATTCTCTTTGCCTCAAGTATAATGAATATGGAGTTTTTCAAAGACTTTTCCAGCCAGCAGTCATTCCTAAGCATCAGTTATGTAACACTGGGATTTTTGCCTTTGAGAAAATTGTTTATTTATTTGCATTATTTTGCTAGATACCAATTATGAGCTACCCTGTCTACCCCAACCCTCTGGAGCAATTATTTAAAGCCGAAACCTACTAGCAAGAGCTTTCATTTAATCAAATTTTCATTGTTCATGCATTACAAATGAAGAGCTTGATTCTCTCCTATTCACTTATACATTGTAACTCCAGGCTTTTCTCTGTCAGTGAGCTTTGGAGTTAATTTCAGCTCTGATCTCTGGCAGTTGGAGCTTTTCAGTGTTGCTGTTTTGCTATCATCACTTGTTCATTTGCGTTATGATACTACCCAGAAAAAGTCAGACCCATGATACTACCCAGAAAAAGTCAGACCCATGACACTAGGTGCTGTTTAAAGACAGGCCATGGAGATGGTCCCAGGCCCCATCATCTTGAAGTTTCTTCAAAAGACAATGATAAAACCATGTGCCTAACCAGTAATAATATTTCATTATTAGTTTTACTGTCTATGAGAACACAGTCATATATGAGGCTCTCATTGCTGGAAGAAAGAAGTCAAGCACACTATGGAACCACAATTAAAGTACAGTTGATTTAAGTTTATTATCAGGTTGTGGCTTAGATTCAGAATGTATGCACAGATAGAAGAGAGAAGCATCTGATGAGAGAGAGATAAATATGTGTAAAAATAATTATTTATCTAATACCAACAAATTGGTATTGTCTTTGGTGCAGATACAGATGACCAACCTGCTTAGGAAAACAGGTCTTGCTCCTTGACAAACACATCACCCCATTGAGCTTCCTGATACTTGCCCCAAACCAGGAAATGCATTGTGTCAGGAGGCACAAATGACCACAACCCCATCACTTTCGAAATCATATTTGTGATTCACCTTGACTTAGTATTGGTTGAGCACCTCCTTTTGTAAGCCACACCACACCCATTTATGAATAAAGCAGCACAATAAGCAATCTATAAATTATTCAGTTTATCTCTGTTGCCAGGAGAATATGAGTTATTATTCCTACTGTTATATTCTTGAATGACATCCAGGGTAGGAAATATGTGTGTGTGTTTACGGTGGAGGAGATGGCAAAGAGGGGAATGAATGTAAGATTCACTTTAAATCCTCAAAAGAAAGGTAGCTCTGGCAATTTGCATTTTGCCTTGGATGACATTTGAATATTTTTTAAGAAATTGAATTTGTTATACTTGATAGTGAGATGTACATTCAAACAGATGCCCACTGTGAATTTGTATAGAGTTGTATTGAATGTGTTGCAGATTGTCATGCTAGAAAGTGAAATTTTGTATTGCAAACATGTTTTGTCCTTGCATGATCTCTGTTAAATCCATTCTGAAGATGTATAAGAGTTAAAAGATTGGAAATTCAGTTCAATTGAAGGAGATGGTGTGTAAAACCAATTTTTATTTTTGTGGAAGGTGCGTAAGTTTTGAACAGTCAGTGGTTTTGCAGCAAAATGGCTAAGTTGCAAATTCCTTTATTCTTGCCAGAATTTGACATGAATGTAGAGTTTGATTCAAATGGGAGGACACCTTCCCAAAACTAGGATAGGGCCTCCTCGGCTGCAGAAGAAAAGAACTGGAGCTAAAGAGATGCTATATAAAGTATGAAATCCATAACTTCCTCCAACAGCTCAATGATTTAAATACCCCAGGCCCTGAAACACTCAATTTCTCTTCTGCTGATTGCAGAGAGAAGCCCTTCTGGACTTGTATCCAGATCAGGAATATTTGTCTTGAAATATTTCAGAGCACTGACAGCAGAGGTGGGAGACAAAAGCACATAGAACATGCACCATGAAGTAAGCAACGAAAGAGAAGAAAAGCTGGGTACACACGAGCTGACATGACACCATGGAAAGTAGAGTTCTGCTCTTGTCGGTATCTGGATTTTTGAGATTTGTGATAGAAGATTGTAATGGATTCAGTGTAGGATTGTAATTTCAGGGCTATGTCCTCATGGTAGCAATCACAGAGGCACAGACAAATGGCATACTAGAGCAGTAACATAAGTGCTGCAGTGTTTGATTCCCAAATAAAGTGATCTAGAAGAGAATTCATCTTGGCTGTGGTCCTCATTACAGGCAGACCGAGAGCAAAGGAGAATGGCACCTCAACAACTCAAATCCCTTCATTGTCAACAGATGTGAGCACAGCTGCTCACACAATACCGGTGTTGAAATGAGCAGTCAAGCATGGGCTGACATGTGTTTAGGGCAGAACAGGGCATAGCAAGTGTAGAAATCAAACTGGGGGTTGAGAGAACAACACTTTCTGTTCACAGAAGGACAGATCATATGTTTAACAGGTTCAATCTGTTCTCATCCTGATATAGTAGCAGAACCACATGGCTTTGTTATCCTGGTACACCCTAGTCAAATGAAAGGGATTTTTCAAATTAGAACCATATTCCAACAGTTGTCTGCAATCCGTAACTCCATGTTCCTCTGTACTGAGATGCTTCGGGGTAATATCCTCTCTGTGATACACAGAGTAGTTTGTTTAGAGGCAGGGGAACACCAGGTTGCCTTGGCTGTTGGGAAATCCTTCCACAGATTCCCTTTTCCTCTCTCATAAGAGATTTGCATTGTGGTCTTGCAAGGTCTGCCTAAGAAAGTGGTTGTGTCCATTACTTTGTTGTAACATAAAAGGGAAAAAGGAGAACTTGTTGTGTTTGGTTTTGTTTTGGGGTTTTTTTTCCACTTGAGGGTTAGATGTTTTTATACCCATTAAATATACATAGATCTTTTACTGAGCCTTTCTTCTGTCCCCATCCTACTCCTGACATTTGCTTTTCTCTAGCTCTTACCCACAACTCCTCCAGCAATATAGACTCTTACTTTTGAGCCATTTTCCTAGGCAAAGTCGGATGCAGGATCTTCTCTTCTGATAACTTCACAATTTCTAGGGTACTGGGAACTGCTTCATCCTGCTGTGGTTAGAAATGTTTCACAAAGAGAGCACAATTGCAATGCTTATACGTAGTAATCATAACAATGGATTTTTCCTGTATGCCACAAACATTCTCTGAAGATTTGAAACTGTATCATGAACACCTTTCACTGTCCTTGTTTTATAGTGATCCCTTCCCATTTGGTAAGAACCTAGTTAATACCTTTGCAGAAAACACAAAAAAATTCAGTCCAAGTGTTTGAAATTTGATTAGCCTGACACTGTTCACCAAGATTCCTATTAAGAAATAAAAATAAATAGCCTGACTCTCTGCATAATTTAAGTCCCTGCATGTTTATGTTCTTGAATATGAAGCTGGATGTATAACTCGAATCACTTAAATTTGACTTTGTTAGAGGGACTTTGCTCAAGGTGATATAACGATTAAGTGGCAGAATTGGAAACAGACCCATGTCTTCTAGTTCCCACAACACAGAAAAATCACTGGCTCATGCTACTTCCTCCCAGGGTCAATCTATATTTAATGTGAGCATTGTATCATTCAAAGAAAAAATAAATGGTTCCAAAACTTAACATGCATAATTTAGTTCACGCAAAATTGACACTTTTCCTCAACAGAATATAAAATCTGCACAAGTATTCAGTACTGCTATAAATGCTGTAAAATTTAGAAGCTAAATATGCTTGAATTTCAGAGGGAAATAATGTTGGGCACATTTCATGCACATGTATTAGTGCAAAACTTAGAGCTGATTCTTTGACTGAGTTGAATCATGAGGAGCACTTGGTCTCTTATAATTTTGTCATAGTTTTCTCCCTACTTTTTTTCTATCCAAGCAATTCTTCTGAAGAAATTAAATCAAAGATTGAAATTTTTAAAATAAAAAACCAAAACAAAACAAAACAAAAAAGTAGCCTATCATAATATTTTGGATAAGAAATTATTTTTTTAGTTTTTCTAATGGAATTCTTCTGAATTTATATAAGGTTACTTGATATTATCACATATTTAATTCAGCCATTGAAACTTATTCTCCTGTTCAAAGTTATAGCAAAGAAGTATTCATAAAGTATTAGTGAAAAAAGGCATAATCCTGTCTACAGATGGTGCTAAATTTTACCCATGCAAGGGTTTTCTTCTGAATATGGATTATTATCTTTTTTGGCCAAAATAGATCTTTCTGTGAATCCCTAGTATGAATGGTATATAGAAGATGACTGCTGATCGTTCTGAGATATATGCAATATTTCCCCCTACCTCTTGAAAAGAGATGCTACTGCCCTACTGCTACAATGCACCTTTTGATTGTTTAATATATTAATGTATTTCAGAAGGTCTTTGAATTTCCTAGTTTTGTCATGTTTTGCTTAAAAAAAATGGGGAAAAAATCCAACAATGTGATCATCAGTATTCATAATGACATGACAATCACTTTCAGCTTCTTGAAATATCTGCTGAGCCTTTTTCTGCTTTTAGTCATTCTACTAAAACTCAGTGTTATCTCAGCAGCTGAGCCTGAGAGAACAAAACATGCTAGTAACAAAATGATGCCCTAACATTTACACTTCAAAGGAGCTTTACAAAGACCAAACTTCTCATACTTAATGCCACTGATTTATTACTCCTTAAGAAGTCATCTTATGCCCCAATCCTTATTATTCATGGACTTGTGAGGAAACCCAATATATTCAAAGTGGCTCCAAGTACATGAAGTAAATTGTAGCATCAAAGCTCTGAACTCAATGAAATTGCTCTATGCACAGAGTCATTATCATGTGTTTGCAGGGCAGTGATCTTTATGAGCATGTAGGACACTGTGATCTTGCCTTTGATTTCTCCAAAGGCCTTGCTAATTTCCAACAGTATGGCATAGGATTAAGAGGATCAATTGCTTGTGTTAAGAGTTTGCAGGATCTGCAACAAAATGTGTCACCGAAGGAAAGTAGGAGATTAAAGAAATCAGATAGCAGCAAATTCAAGAATTGATCAGGGAATTTAAAAATATTATGGGAATAACATTTTATCCAGTCAAAAAAAGTGTGAGAGAAGACCAAATAATGGAATACAAAACAATGTCTTCAGGTTTCGGTCTGCCCAGAGTGCTACCAATGAGGATTTTTTTTCTTGACTTTAATGGGAGCAGAGTAAGTTCTTTTAACTTTGGAAATTATCTGATCTAAATTGTGTTTGACAGTAGAATAAAGATCTTGAAGATATCTGACCCAATTATTTAATGCCTGTGGTGTTCCATTTACATGTCAAAGCACCTGGGATACCACAATTGTGTGCTCTGTGGGGAGAATCTTTCCACTCTGAAGATAAACTCATGCTTTGCTCAAACTACCTTTCCCAGAAAGTGATATGTGAGAGTCAGTTTAATATGACCTTTGCTTTTTAATCAGCAAATAAGGGAAGAACTGTAGAAGCTAAACTCTGAGTTTAGTTATAAAAGCATGTCTACAGAAGTTAATGCTAAACTAGCATGATCATAAAATAGCAAAGAAGACGATGCAAGGAAAAATGCATACATTTCATGTATTTAGTGTACAGTGAAATGAAATGTTTAGATACTAAATGGAAAGACAATTACTATTTAAGCATGTGAGAAAACAAAATGGGAGTTTCCATATGCCTTTCCAGTAGACACTTCTCAAAAGTTCACTGCTTTTCAAGTGCGTCATTGAAACCATACTTAAGAAATGATGAGACAAAAATATTTAAAATAGAAAGAGAGGTTTCCATTTTAATAATTGTGTCTCATTACTTTCTGAATATGATGCCTTCAAGAATGTATTTAGCTTTAAACGCAATATTTAAGTACATGCTGAGTTAAAACTCTTTGACTTTCAAAAGAGCCTTCATGTAGTTTCTGTTGCTTAGTTATATAGTTGGTTTTTCTCTGCCTGACTGTCTGAGAAATTTCAAAACTCAGTGTTATGTCATGCTGAAGAAAGCTATCAGAAGTAAGAGTTCTGATTGTTGCTTCACGTTTTCTTCGCATCCATTCATTAGCATTTGTAAGAGTCAAATACATGATGATGCAAAATACAGTTCTCTGTTTACACTAGCATGAGTAACTTCTGCACCATTTTTACATATACTTAGCTCAAATTTTAACATATGATTCAAAATGCTAGGCACTGGAGGATTAGGATTTGGAACTGCAAAGTTTACTGGGACAAAGACCTTCAAATGTAAATTAGTAAGATTATTTAATTTAAAAATTCTCCTATAAGGTACATCATGGGTTTCTAGGAAGACCTCAACTCCTTAACATCATGGCTAAATGGGCAACGTGCACTTCTGACGCCATCCACAGAGCAACAAAACTGTTAATAAGCTAGCTCTACATTTCCCCCCAAAAACCAAAACACAAGAAGTTTAGGAAAACATATATTCCAAATTCTGTCTGAACCTGAAAACAAATGTTCCTGCAGCAATGTAATAGCAGAAACTTTCTTCAGTAATAAAAATTAATGTCAGCAATTCTTCAATTTTTGCTTTAAAATTCTTATTTAAAATCAATTGAATTTTTAGCTCACACAGAATTTCTGGTGACAATTACTAGCTGTCTTTTGAAAGTCAAAGATACATATTTATTTCAGTGTTTGCCCTTTATGCAGGTCCAGTGAGCTATAAAGATACTGAGAGACTGAGCAATAAAGATACAGAAAGATAGACTCCCAGCTGATTTTGGTGCAAGTACATTGATTTACATCTGCTGAGGCTTTTTTCCCCCACAGGTTTTATATCTAAGTGCTTTGTAAAACCCTACATATCGTAAAACACTTGCAACACACTGTGCATGAAAACATAATCTTTCTTATCAGAGGCAATAAAGATATCCATAGAATATAATTGTTCTGCTTAAGATAAAGAAAAGATCCATTTGAAATTGTATGATTAACAAGAGGCCATGGCTTCACTGCTCTCACACTGGGTTGAATTGTACAGGGATGAGGCAGAATTCAACTGCACATTTTGCAGGCGCTTCAAAGAAGGCACAGCATGAGAAAATGGAAAACAATTCCCTTCCTGCAGACCCAAGCAATGATCCCAGTGGATTTCACTCCACGCGTGGATCTGCCGAACTCTTATGAAATTCCCAACTGAGCCTTCTAAAAAAACCTGCTCAGTGCTGGGGGAACTACCCTTACAGCCTGTCTCACTGATGCAGGGGTGTTGTGCTTGCCAGCTGTCAGCCACGCACAGCAGTGGACCTGTCCAATCAATGGTGCTCCCCCACTTGCTCCGTGCTGGGTACACCACACTGCATAACCGAGATTCAAGCCTCAGCCTCTGCTGGCTGAATACAACACCTCATGTAGGGTGTGCTGAAAGGAGCTTCTCCCTTGGCCCAGCCAGCAGAAGTGAAGATGTTCATGGCTCATCAGAAGTTGGGATTGCTGCTCTGAACTTGCCAAGCTCCTCCTGGAGGGGCCAAACACCCAACTGAAAGACAGCTCTCAACTAGCAGCATGCCTGTCTACCTTAGCAACAACAGCAATTCGCAAAAATGCCAATTCCACCTGAGCATGTCCCTTGCAATTGTTTAAGCAGCAACTTTGAGATGAAAATCATGTATTAAAAAACCCCACCTCTGGAACTGTGCTCAGTTTTGTTGTGACAGAACACATATTTTTCACCATCTTCCCGAAAATGGAAAGATAAATGTACATGATTATTCCTGGGTGTTAAGGAAATGACAGATTTGTAGGTAATATAACTGTCTGCTTTAGCAATGCCTTTCACATTTATGGCATGATTAGAGCAAGAGGCAGCAGGCCTGCCCCCACCACAAAGATGGCTATACGGTGGACTGCTACAAATAAACAAGTGCCTTCTGATGTCTTATTAATATGCTAGAGCAAGAAGAAAACAGAATAGACAAAAGAGCTGAGTCTGTTCCCTTTCATGAGAAACATGGGAAACCACCAGGCAGAAAACAAAGGACACCTCGAGCTCCTTTCCTTTAAAATATTTCCCAATTAAAATGTTAAGCAAATACCATTGGGCTCAGACTGTTTACACAAGGCTGGTCTTGTCAAAGAATAAATGCTGGCAGGGCAGGCAAGAAAATGCCAAATTCTCTCATCTTCTGTATACCTGTAAAAAACTGCATAATTAATAGAACAGCAACTTTAGACAGGCCCCAAGGGCTAGAACCACAAAGTCTTTTTGACCCCTCTCTGCCATGCCTACCTCCAAAAGGCAGAGTCTCCAATTTCTCTGACAGTTGTTCCTTAATGCTACAGTGTCTAAATAGCCTGATTGCCACATTTTCATCAGTTATGCCCCTCTACTTCTTCCAATGAATGGTGCCATACCATGCTCAGAAGCCCCTGGCTGTCCACAGCCCAAGCAGAAGGGTCACCTCCCTGTGCCCACTGGGCAGCACTCCTGAGTCAATCTGCATGTGATGCACCAGCAGTTGCTGCTGCAGTAGCTGAGTCCTCCATTCCCCAATGGCATGTCTGGTTGCATGGCTGTGGTGAATGCTGTAGACATATTTTCCCATCCCTGTGGAAGGGTAATAGGTTTCACTCAACTGGTCTGTTCTCGAGAGCCCAGCTCAGTCCCCGGCTTTGCTTGCTTTCTCTGGACATGTTGGGCCTCCTGGACACCAGTGGGAAATGAATTGCAACCTCCAGTCTCATGGCCAAAAATTAATTTTAAGAATATAGACAAAACAGAGGCTTAAAGGGACCACAGAATTGAGGTAGAAATAAGCTCCAGTCTCACTGGAGTTGCAAAGTATTCTGTCTGCAGCTGGCCATCCACCAATACTTGATAGTTAAAAAAAATCATTATAAACTAATAATAGTTGAGGGATTTTCTTTAGATTTAGTGTTGTGCTTTCTTTACCAACCCAGCAAATCAGGAATGTTGACAAACCTTAGAACTCTGGGGCTGGTAAGCAGTTACAAAAGATAATCAGAATTTAAACACCTTAGCTTCTGAATATTCATACCACTCTGTAAATATTATGCATTTATTAAAAATCTATTGCCATCCTTCCCAGAGGCAGAGGACATACAATGCCTGGCTGGTTTAATCAGCTTCCCTACAAATAAATGGCTTCTTAAAAATGCAGAGTCAGTATCTCCTCTCAAGACATTACTGGGTGAGCTGACCTCTTTAAGCACACTGTTTATTATAGTAAGTCTGTACTGGCCCAGTAGCCCAACACTCTCCTTACCTATTTAAACCATGCATATAATAGGTTCCCCTTGAAGGCTCTGTGAAAGGCTGAGAATTGTAAGTGGAGATTTTAACAGAATCTTTTAGCCTCATTCTGTGTCTCACTCCTGAATACAATTTTTTTCCTCCAAAATGTGTTCCCATGTCTCTCACTGTCTCAGGTATAAACAGAATCTAATAACTGGGTACTATAGTAGTCTCAGCTGTTAAGTCAATTTCATCAATGCTAATGTTAAGAAATATTTGCTGTTGAAATATATAAGGGAAAAAGCCAAGTGTCTTGGGGTGTTTTACCAAATTTGGCATGCTTATGTAAAAAAATAACATTGTTATTTAACTTAATTGTCTGGGTTCTGTGTTTTATATCAGCAATAAAACAAAGTGATTGCCTGAAATTCTCATTTTTAAATATATCAGAAGAGCTAATCAAAACCAAGAACTATATTTTCTTTTAGCACCATACATTACCACAGTATAAAAGCAGAATAGTTACATCAAAGGAGCATTAACTTGTGACCACAGAGCTAGATTTTCATATTTGATTGCCTCCATGTCTAACTTAACATGTTTTAAGAAACTTCAATTTTGATTTACTGGGTATAGTTAGCATGAATTCAATGAGATATTTTGGTGGGACATACTGCTATTAATAACTTATTTAAAAACACTTGTCTGCAAGTCCAAAAGGCAATTTTTAACTTAAAAGTTTTAGCATCCATCAGCCAGGAAGGCACTACTTTTTAAGAGGCATTATTTAATTTGAGAAGATATTTCCTTTCTTAGCAAATGGGGTTACCATTCTTAGCAATCACCAAGGTATTTGAACAGTCCAGTTCTAAATGTAACCCTGTAACTCTCCTTATTAATTTGTTCTTGCTTAATTTTATTTTACACCATTACCTTTACATCCACTCGTCTTAAACATGTCTTCTTCAGAGAATTACATTGGAATCTACATTGCCTAAATAACTTGGTTTCTTTTTCTTTAGAAATAATATCTACTAGATATTAAATCTGACAACAAATATTTATTTGGGTTTTCTTTCAGATTTGTCCTGGCTTGTTAGAAAGCATCCCAGAATGAGTCAGAGTGAAGATCGGGGTAATTTAAAGTAATTTTGTTTTATTATGTCTGGTTCTTTTATGGGAAATCCTTTCTTTGGCGGGATCTGCAGCAGAGCCTTGCTATTCTGATTAAAACATTAGCTTAGACTGGTCAGTTCAGACATCAGTCCAAGATTTTAGATTAACCCTTTTTACTTTATGCTGTTCACTGAAAATAATGCAGTTACTTCTTGTATTTTTCAACTGCATATGTAGGCAAAAGATTAATGCAACAGAAACATCTCAAGGAGTGCATAATTGTTTTTAGTGGTATCAGGGTATTGGACCTTTTTCTTCCTCCAACATTTACATTTAAATGTTATTATATTTGATTTTGTTTTATTTTATTTTGGAAATGTTCAGTCACAAGATTGGTGTTCTGACCATTTTTATGGTGATGACTACAATAATACGAGACATTTCTCTATTTTTCTGAAGATGAACTTATTTTTTCCATGATATCTTTTCAGAAGAGCAGTTTAAGAAACGCATCAAGAAAAGCTGCTTCACAAGTAGCATAAAACTAGATAGAACTCTTATTGTATCCATTTGCAACAGCAGAGAAGAAAAGGGGAATTATAGCCATATATCTTTTATATAAACTGTTCTGGAACAACTATAAATGCAAGCTAAAAACTGGTGCCATTTATCATATTTATTATTTTTCTGTAACTAAAACCTGAAACACATTTTATTTGGAAAAAGGGACACTTTTATAAAGCATTTTACCCAAACCACAACCATCAGGTGACATCCTATATACATTTTATCTTTCAACAATGTGCAAAAATACTGGCACAGGACACTCAAGTATTTTTTCCCACGATTTTGAATATAAAGGTAGTATACATGCTTGAATTAGCACTTCAATTACATCTCCTGTTTCAAACAGCACACTGGGTACAACATTCAGGAAACAGAAATGCAGCCCAATTCACAATATTAATAGACTGCTATCTAATTTGATAAGAATTAGAACAACAATAGTCTAAACTTGTAAGTGACTCACTTCCATGGAGCCTGGATTTTGTCCATAACTTTTAGTAAAATACTTTTTTCACAGCTTTAAATAATTCTGTTATAGAATGTACTTTAAAATTCTACAAAGCACAACTACTGATTTCTTGCAGTCTTCCCCATCTGGATATCCCACCTATTTGGTTGGGCACACAACATACCAAAATTGGAGTGTCTGAAATGTTGTGCCATTTGCCTTTCTACCTTCCAGAGCCCTTGGAGCCAACCATCTTATCATATTTTCTTTTTTTTTTCTCTTTCTTTTTTTTTTTTTTTATTAGTATATCAGTCTCCTAAGTCTCTCTAAAGCACCTTTTAAAGCCATTTTTTTAATTGATCACTTATTTACTTAGTGATCTTTTTCATACTCTATTTGCAGATGGCTTATATTTTCACATAGTGTTATAATGGACTTGGAGGTTGCATCTTACTCATTTGTTTTGTGCTCTAATAACATGTGGCTTTAAAAGTCTATGTAAAAAGAACACACTTGACCTACTTAATACATCTGAATAGGCAGATGATTAGAACCATTTCCAATCAATTAATGGTTTAATTTTTAACTTGCATTTTTTAACTCAAAAAAACCCCAAACCCAAATCAACAGATTTTCTGAAACATGACATTGTAGGGCAGGATTTTGATTTCACAGGTTTCTGATTTATCTACTGATTTTGTTTTCAGCATCACTGACTATAAATTTTTGTTACATTTTAAACGATCACTTTACATGGGATATCTGTATGTAATGCACTATTACTCTTGCTTGTCCCATACCAGTCTAAAAGCATCCTGAAAAAAATCAGTGATTCATATTAGTACTGAAGATGTTACAATCTGTACACAGGACTTGAATATGACTGCGCTGCAAGAAAGAAAGACGTATGACTACTCACAGATATATGCTACACATAATTATGTGGCCACTGTTTTATATGCCCTGGTGACAAAATATTGCTATTTCCATGTGTTTATATTGAAATTAGAATTCTGGAGCAATTTAAACAAGAAAAAGGAAGAAGGCTGACAAAGTATGTTGTGAGAGCTCTTTCAGCCTAGGCGTTGAGTGGAAGAAATGATGGAAGCATTTGTTAGAAGGGAAGGGGATATGGAGATAAAAGCTGGAGCCATCAGCAGAGCAGAGAAGCTTGTAATGAATAAGTGTGAAAAGGAATTAATACAGAGCATAAGCAGAGACTGTGCGGCTTATAACCTTGAAAACAATCACAAGAAAAAAATGAACATCAGATGAAACTAATAAGAGATTGAGTTAAGTGACTCAGAGACTATAAAAAGGGAGATGACATAGTCAGAGGACCAGGTAGGAAAGATTATCTTGATGACAACAGTCTGGACTAATTGAAGAGACAGAAATTAATACTTAAAAAATTGTTTAGGTCTCTCACAATAGGATTATTTGTTCATGTTAATTATAAGGTTCCTTATACTTCTCTTGTCTTCCCTGCTACTTTTTTAAATCCATAAAATATCATGTTTGAGAAGAACTCGATACAGGGGAGTACAGGACTGAAACTTGATATTGGTGATCTCCAACAAAATATGCAATATAGCAGAGTTCTTAAAAACATAATTCTGAGCTTGTTTGGTTGCTTTTTTCATTTTTGATCAATCCAGTCTGATATTTCCTTTTCTTATGGTATTGGGTTTCTCTAGTCATCAAAGACATACACAACACTGTTAAAAACAAATTGAGGTAAATATTTCTTGCTCCTGTCTGTAAAAACCAAGTAATGGAATTAACGCAAGTGAAACACACATTCCCAAGGACTAATTGTCCTAGTTCAAAATATTAATTCCATTAAAATACAGAATATTGCATACCCTGAACAGACACATCTCCCACAGTGGCAGTCTCCACCCCATCCACCATCCCTGCACCTTAGCTTCCTCTCTCACCCTTAAGAAAGATTCTCAGGCTCCTTCTGACAGCCCCCACCCCAGGTCTGGACTTTTGTCTTCCTCCTACTCCTGAGCCCTTGAAGTTCTTGCCAAGTCTGCAGCCCAGCCTAAGCCAGCAGGCTGGTTGGCACCTGCTGGGCCACGCTGTCTGCTTTCTTGACTTTCAGTCATGGCTGTGTCCAGATTCTCCCAGACCACAAAGATTTGATTCCAATTCCAGGCTTTAATCTTGTCCTGAAGTAGTAGGAACCCCATTCTTTTTGGATGGATAAGTCATTTCTCTTTTCTGCCTGGACCCAAATTATCTTTGCCATCAGTTAAATGGTTACTAATTCCCACGGTATTAGTGATGGGTGAAGTGAAGTCATCACTATCATATCCTCATGAAAGGTAGGTTGTAAACCAATACAGAATAATAACACTGGGTACAATGTGTAGTTTACACTTATTGGAACCACTATTTGCCTTTTGTATTTTTAGCTTACGGGTAAAACCACACCCTGTCCTCCCTCCCCCGCCCCTTGATGGGCAAACCCAACAGAAACTCTGCAAGTTGAAACTCATGGAGCTTCCTAGCCCTTCCATAATTATTTTTATCCCCAGTGTAAAGGATGATTCAGTCATCGGTTCTCTGAAGGGAGACAGAGATAAAGAGAGAAAGAAAAGAGTATGCTGAATTGCTGTTGAAAAGAATCCTTTCCACATGAAGCAG
>NW_008655685.1:40876-62527 GCF_000695815.1 Acanthisitta chloris
TGGTAGCTGAAAGGACAATGCTCTGTGGAAAGCATCGAAGGAACTAGGACACACTGTTTTCTGTGGCAGAACAGAGATAAATGGTATCATGTAGCCACTTATCCAATGTTAGGAGGAGGATATACATGGGGAATATTAGAAGAAAATGTAAAAAAAATTTAAAAAGTCAGTGCTGTGTTGTTTATCTTTTGCTTGTCCTTTTTACAAAGTCAGGAGATGGTACTAATGGTATATAAGGCTGACATGGAACATAAAGATACTCTCTGCCTCAACTATTCTTGAGTGGAAGGAGGTGGAGAAAGGTGAATCAGTGAGTGAGACATAGTGCAGTACAGTTCTGGGGAAAGCCTATGTGTCTTGAAACTGATGCACTCTGCTTAGAAGAAAGCAGGAAAATCTTATTCTGGGGATTTTGTTGAAGAGTGCAGCATATGGAAAACACCACCCCCTGAAATATCTGTGGCACAAAAGAAATTTAAAGGACAAAACAAATGAAAGCTTTGACAGTCAACAAAGTAAAACAGATTTAGAGAAGATCTTGGGTTTGGTATAAAGAAAATCTAGAACAATACGGTGTCTAGAGCATGAACTGTACCTACTTTACTCTAAGATGAACAGTCTCCCTGAGAGGGATTGTCAAAAGTGATTAAGAAACATTAATCCTGCTGACAGTTGTGTGGGTCTTTTCACTTTGGAAATGTAATACTGAGACTCAAAGAGAAAGGTGGTGAAACTTTAGTTATTTTATCAGATTTGAAACCCACTGCAACATTCCCACACTGCTCTCCAGTCCTGAGGATTCAGTCGCTGCTCCTCACGCTCCAGAGGATGTGTGCCATAGTGGATTGTCAAACTCCTGCCTCGTGTGAAACTCCCCACTCCTAGTCACAGTTCCATACAAACAATAAGTTTATATTTTACACTAAAGATGGGAGATGTACACCTGCTTATTCTGATTTTTTTTTACTTGGTCGAGACAATTCCTAATAGCAAATTTTTACTAAGGAACTAAGTGCAATGGACAGTAGACACATAAATGAGGAATTCAGAAGAAAACAGCAGAGTCTTATTAAAAAAATAAAATGCTGGCTAGGTAAACTTAAAGATGTCTGTAAAAAGATAATATCTTGATCAGTTTATTACAGTTCATGCAGTTTTCATATGTAGTGTTAAAAGGCTATTCAGTTAGTCAAGGGTGGCTTTATGGAAATAACTTCTAACTTTGGGATCTGACTAACACTATTTGTCCCAGAAGGAAGGATAGTTCGCATGTAAATCTTCATTTGGATTATTTCTTGTTGTTCTTTTAATCTTAGAATGTGTCAGTTAGTCCCTTGAACGCTGCTAGATGTGGAGTGGCTTTCTAGCTTTACTCTATGCCAACTGGCCCTCTTCTTAGAGGAAAATAAATTTTATTTGTACTGTTTATCTCAATAATGATTGGTGTTAGCTATGAGCAAATTAATTTTTGTTTACACAATGGTGGTCTCATCTCTTGACTCACTATTCTCTGAAAAAAGCCATACAAATTCCTCTACAGATTACAAATGTCCTCTCCTATGTTCTACCTCTGGTGAGGGAAACCATCTACTGAATTTGGTATATGCCACATTTTAAAAGACAAGTCATTTCACATTTGTGAGATACTGGACCAAAGTGTCAGTGAATTGAATTTTGTGCTTCACCAGTCAGCTTGGCCCAGCTGGGAAAACCATTGCTTCTGAATGGTGTCAGCATGTCCAAGACACCTCCAGTTGCAAACACACCAGGTAGTCCAGTGAGCAGATGGCCTTGTATGAGTTCTGTGGCAGTCGTAGCCTCATCTGACCTATTAGCTCTATATTAGCAGAGTAATTATCAGAATAACTATGGGAACTAGCTTTGGAGCTTAGCTCCAAAATATGAGTGTGGCCATATATGGCTTCACACTGCTAGCAACAGGACTTAACACTGAACATCTGTACAATGAATGTAGCATAACAATTTCCTATGAGATGGTGACCATTGTTTTAAGCATGGAACAGAAAGGTGGGAGAATATGGAAACAAGAATGCTCCTCTTCTGAGCCAGTGCTGACTTGTCACACAGAACATGAAGGTGGTTACGCATATCCTGAAACTCATATGCCACTATTGGTCATCCCTTATTTGGAGGAAAAAAGAATTTTGTGATTGCATGAGAGGGATGGAAGGCTACTGATGGAAAGAGGAAAAAGGGAACCTGAGGTTGACAGTGGCAGTCATTAGCAGATTGGCCATATTCCCATATGTGTCAGAATGTCTGAGACATACCAGACATTGATAACCAGCATAGGATTCTGTGTCCCTGTGATATATAAAAGAGGCGAAGATGAACTCGAGTCTATTGAGGTGTAGTCTAACATGACTTTAGGCCATGGCTGTCACCTCTGCTTGTCACACCCTTGGTGTGACCTCTGCTGAGCTTCCTGCAACTCTCTCAGCCAGTTTCATGAGTACAAACTCATCTAATTAAGCTGATGCAGCAGGACCAGTGTGGACGCTGAAGGGCAGTGAAAGGTAGGTCACCAAGGTGGAGTCATTAGATGATTACAGTGCACAGAGGTCAGGCTTTAAATGCCAACTGAAAGGGAGTGGTCAGAGGACCTCAGGTGCTCTTTGTAGTGGTAGCAGAGCTGCATCAGTGATGTAGCAATGGGGACCACACAGAGGACTCCAGTGAGGACATGGATGGGGAGTTGCAGTAAGGTTGCTGTCACTGTGGGAACCTGCAGACAAAGCTTTGCTGGGCAGCGTAGGAGCACAGCCTTCCTCAGCCCCAGAGCCAGATTGAACAGCAGAAGACTCTGATGATGCAAGGCTTAAGAGCTGCTTTCACAAGAGATGCTGAATCACAGTTTTCACTTAGTATCTGTAGTGGCAACACTGGCTGGTGTGATCTCAGATGGCTCTCTCTTGTGTTCTGGGCATCTTAGCCTCTCCTCTTGTGCTACATACTAGACTTAGCATTAAACTACATTTTAACAATTTCTGAGTGACCACAGTCAACTTCTTTTATATTTTCTCCATGTGTGTTCATATTCTGGAGAAACTAGCTCTGACAGAAAGAAATGTTTTAGGTAAATAATTTGCAGAAATACCTAATTTATTCTCCAGTTATCCTGTTTTATTCATCAAAATTATCCCTCTGTTCCAATATACTTTAATTTACATGAACTATTTGTTTCTTCAGCAAATTAACATATTATGGTTTCTCTTTTATAGTTTAACTAATAAGAGAGATGAATCCGTAAAAAGACTGAAGCTAAAACCAAACCCAAACGGAGTACCAGGTTAATGATGGGCCTACTGGCTAAGGCAGAATACAGCAGATGAATGACCACATCAACAAAATCAAGATGTTTCTTCATCTATATTTTTAAGTTTGTTAATACTTTTAGTGTTCCTGCAATTGACTATGGCCAGAGGCTAGAACCATAAGGCTTGATGGCTGCAATGCTCAGATTCACTTCTAAGTACTTAGCCACCCTGGTCATCCTCAGCTCTTACTGATGCGCAGAGGTTCCCTCTAGGTTGTTTAAATGGACTTAAACCAGACATCAATAGGAGACCCACACAATCCAGCAGAAAGGGTCTGCCTTGCCTAGTTTTCCTCCACAGTACAGGAAGACTAAAAAGTATCTAGTAATCTATGCTGTGACCATTTGCTATTCTACTATTGATTTAAATTTTTTTTTCTGCTTTCACAAGTCTCCTTTTTGTTGCTTTCTATTCTCCATGTTCCCTTATCCTAATTTTCTTTTTCCTGTTACAGGGTTGTATTTTGTTTTAATCAGTATGTCAAAAATTTCCTAAAAAGTAACACTGGTGTCATGAAAGTAAAATGTCAGCAAATTATTTAATTACTCTTAACAACATCATAACATTTTCAAGTTTCTAGCTGAAGTTGGACAACCACATCTTAGTATTGGTTTCAGACTTAGAGGGGATTTTTTGACCTGAATTTCAAAACATAATTTTAAGAACTAAAAATAGATAGACTTAAAGAAAATATTCACTGCAGGTCTGGAGAGCATTTAATAGTTTGTAAGGGTGCAGATTTACCACTGCCTCCTTTCTTGACATACATATGTATGTCTTCTTGAAGAAATAACCATTCCAAACTTGCTGTCTATGCTCAACAGACTTGTGGGCTGCTGCTTTTGGCTGCTGCTAGGAAACATTTTTGCCTTTCTGGATGGAGCTAGAACAAAAACAATGTATAGTAGCCACCAGATACTGAAAGAAATCCAAAATGATACCTGCTCATTGGCCTGGAGAGCAAATAAAGGAACACATATATGAAGAATGCATACTGGACCAGTCCAAAACTCCTGCTATGTTTTGTTGTGTCCAGGTATGTTTGAATAGTGTATTATCTGAGCATATCAAAAAAAGCTATCTGTTTCTAGTGTAGAGGTTGAACTGTAATAAACAATGCAGCACTTTCGAAACATATAATCTCAGAACCACTATTTTCATACTCCCCTTTTTTTAATTGCTTTTGTTGTGTTTTAGAGAAAGTCCTGCTAAATTCCAGGCTGAATGAAGCACAATCTACTACATTGCACATAGCTGTAATTTCAAATTTTTTTCCTCATTAAAAGTAAATCTTGCTGTTGGCATCATTAAGCTATTGACACTTTGCTCCACTGTAATTACCTTTATGGCTCTGCTCGTAGTGCACCTTTTACTTAGGAAGGGAAATACCTCAAATAGTCTGGTAAATTTTACTACTGCAGGTGGTGGAATGTCCAGTTTAATGGCCCCACTGTATTACTCTTTGTTATTCATGTGTGCCAAAAAACACACAGGATATAGATGGGGCTGAGTTAATGTTGCTGGAATTTCCGAACTTTTTTAATACTTGATCTTGTATCCTTGGTATGGTCAGCGAACTGGCAAAGGTGGGAGGACTGGGACAGTATGCTTCCATTTTGGCAGTGAGCAGAAGGTGGGTAAATAGTTGGAGAATTAAAACGGGTTTAGTCTGACAGGTAATAGAACAGATACCCATAACATAATCACATATACACATACAGATATATACATATACTCAGCTTCATTTGTTTCACAGTCAACAAAATGTGATCCATAAATGTGCTTTAAATGGCAAGAAAATAGCATTTGGGAATCTGATGGAAGTCTGTGTTTGTCAATAATTAATGTTTCACATGAAGATGAATCAATAAGGGACATTTTATGAGTCTGGTATAATGATTGTAACTGTGTTCAGCAGACAAGATACAGATTTGAATTGCTTCCCACAGAAAAGAATAACCCTCCAAATGAACAATTGATACCTGGGCTTTATCTAATGAAATGGATATTACTGGGGCCTTGACTGGTTCAAAAGGCTATTAGAGGCTCCAAAATGTAATTAGGAGGCATTAGTTGCATCAGTTTCCCTTTTAATAGGGTACAGCTTTTCATGCAGATGTTTAAAAAAACCCTCATCCTGATATGTTTTTTGACTCTCTGAGTGCCCAGAGGTGCACGGCCAGCCAGGGGAGGCATGCCAGGGCAGGCTTGCTGACTCAAAGAAGAAGACTTGCAAAACACCCTGGGAATACAAGAATGGAAAATATCTAGGCAGGAAGCTATAGTACTAGTTTGGTCAGAAAGAAAGCTGTTTTCAAGGACTGTACGTGTAAACCATTCTCTATTTTTATTTTTTTCCATGCTTTTTTTTTCTATTTTAACACTTTCTCTGGCATTTGAAAAGCATAAGCCAGTTCTTTGGCATTGTGTTATTTTCCTCCCTGTTTCAATAGATCTTGTGTTTGAGGAGGTTACTGATATATTGGTCATTTGTCAACAAAATCCCCAAGGGATTTGTGAATGCCACAGTGAAGTGCTGAGGGTTAACAGTTTCCTTAACCTTCACGTCTCAGTCATTTCTTATTCACTGGTGCACACACAGAAGGCATATTATATCTGGCTGGCTATGTACTGATGGGAGATGCAGATATTTACAGGGTCTTCACCTGTTTTCCCAAGCTGGCTGACTGATGCTGGATCTGTTATCCTGTGCTGGAACTAAGAAGACCCAACAAGAACACTGATGGCACTGCCACTGCAATGTCCTATCTCTACATATTTGTCAAGAGTTCAATATAGAGAGATTTAAATGGTGTTATTTTGCATCCATGCAAGACTATATTTTGCTACAGCAAATTAGATATTTACTTAAACAGTAACTCCAACAAACCTGCCAGGGTCAGCACCTTCAGTTTATGTTTGTGGGCAAGTCATGATGATGACAGTTGGACTGGTGCATGTGCTGGTTGGCTTTTCTCACCATTGCCTCAATGCCAGTGTAATGAATCAGCACTTTTGTACATTAATATACTGTTCTATGAGTTGGATTTTCAGCTCCCTCTCTGTACATCTGTTGACTGGATACTAGTATATGTTCTAGTGCCCTTTCATATGTTCTTACCACAGATGCATTTCATTGGCATGAGCATTAGGCTGAGTTTGTTGGCATTGTAGGAAGTAAATCTGATATAAAATGCAAACAGAAGAACAAATACAATAAAACAAACAAACACACCAGGAGAGTGTTCCAACAGCAGAAGTTGTGCATGGCTCACAGTTTACACACACAGGCTTAGTTGTTCTGCCCTCTGTATCCCAGGTTACTCATCCCATCAGGGAGCAAATATGGAGTTTCAAGTGAGCAGCATTTCACTGCTTAGATGACAGATGCTTTCCATCCACAGGACTTCTGTCTGCTGAGGACCTGGAGGATGTCTCTTCTGCACTTCCCCAGAATGCCCATGGAAAACATATTTTCTCTAGGTTGTTCACTAAACTGATTTTCTTATGCATGTTTTTCATGACAAGTCATTGAATATATAGAAATGCAAAATTATGGATGTGCTTAAAACCAAACAACAGCCCGCCTCAAACACTTCTAGAATAGGTTTCTTACCTACTAGTGAAATTTATTTTCCTGTGTGGGAAAACTTTGGCATTCTGTTTGAGATGTTTGTCTTGATGATGTGGGTTTAGCAGGACTGCCTGAGTCCCATACTTTACCATCAGAATGATAGCATGCTGAAATGACTAATACAGCTAGCACAGGATTTCATGAAATTACATGTCAGGCAGGTACTATTAAACATATGGGAGATGCTCTAGGGTACTGCTGTATTGCAACCCAGTAATGACAGTAGCTCAAGTACAACTGTAGATGGGATCTTGAGTAAGAGCACCTTGAGGAGAATAAAGTTTTTTATGCTATAAAAACCCAACAAACAAGTTCTGCTACACAAAAGGACAATAGGTCATGTTCAAACGTCAGAATATATATTAGGAGAGATAAAAAGCAACATTATGTGGGCTATGATTTTCTGAAATATCTTTCCTGAAATCACTAAGTCCATTGGTCACCTTAAAAATGGTCAGACAGTCAAACTTGAAACACTTGCTTATGTGCACACATTCCCTGGGTTTTTTTGCTGTCTTGGTGCTCAACTGGTCATACTGAGATGGACTTTATTGGAAAGAAGTTTTGTCACAACATTTTGATATAAAAAAAAAGAATAGTAAATGCCCAAAGAACTTGCAATTAAAAGTTTTATGACTTGTCGCTATTCCTACCCTTATAAGTTTTCTTTTTTTCAGTCTTGATTATGGTAAAGAAGGTGTAGCAACAGTATTAATAGTGGAGTAGAGAAAAACTGCCTGTTGGAAAAGTTGAAAATCCCACAATACTGTACTTGGAACATGATTGGGGCCTCTGATTTTTTTGCGATTGACTTCAGCTAATTTGAAGTTCCTTTTCTTATGTTATTAAAGTCAGAACACACATAGAATAAAGTCTGCTGTCCGCTCTAGTTCAGAAAAAATGAAAGCACAGCCTGTACTGAATGATAGACTTGTGCTTTAATGTCCAGCCATGCGGTTTCTCCATGGAAAACTAATGAGTTAAAGATGAAATTCCTCTTCTAATTTGCATATATCTTCTTGCAAGGATTCTGCTGTGCAGAAGTATAATTGGAGACTCTATACAATCAAGTCTTGTACTTTTTAATCCTAACATCATAAGCTATGAAACTTCTTTCTTCCCACAAAACCACGATGTTTTCGGTCCTAGACATGTTCAGTTATGGACATTTTTGAAATAAAGCAAGCATTCTCAAAAATCCCAGGACCATTCCCTGAATTTTATTTAATGCCATCTGGAAATAGAACAGGGTGAAAAACAGAGAAACAGAAAGATATAAAACTAACATCTCAAGGCTCAAAGAATTGTCCTAGCTTTCTGTATTAGGGGCTTATTCAGCTCTTATTAAATCAAAAGAAAAATAAAAGCAGAAAGCAGAGAGGAGGTTTCCATTCATGCTTCCCATGCTGTTTTCACTTATTAAACTTTGTTCTAAGTTAACAGGAGTGTGTTCACAACAGACTTCCACATAAATTGTATCTGAAATTGTGTAAACTATATTCAGAGGTATACTGAAGGTGTACACAGATGTTTCAGTTGTAGTATATGAATGTGTTCTTTAAATCCATTATATAACACAGTAACTTTGTAATAACCTTGATGATTTTAAGAAGTGTTGAAAACTGAAACTATGACCCTCTGTTGCCCTATTTTGTTGCAGTTCAACTGACGGGTCAGGGAAAATTCCCATTCTCAAAATATTTCTACACAGGGAACATAGTAATCTGTATCTGAATCTTTTGAACCAAATTTAGTATCAGTGGCAAATTTTTAGATGTTATTATTTTGTATGTGTGAGATACAGTCAGAATCTTTGGGTTTAGGTCAGAAATCTTCAGGGAGTGGACATTCTGACTGCAGTTGTAGAGCACTTTGCGCTGACTCTTGGCTTCTGACATGAACTCCAGAGTGCTCCTACAATACAAATAATAGAGATGGTTTCCCACTGAGGCTGGGAGCCTTGGTCACAAACAGATGCCATGGAAGAGGTAGTTCTTGCTAAAAGCTTGGCACTTGCACAATCAGAATAAAACAAGACTGGAAAAGGGAAAGAATGTTGCAATTATCAAGCTGTCTGAAGTGAAGAATAAAAAAAATTTAGCTGGTATTTTCCCTTTCCCTGTTGTCTAACTGAGCAAAGGCAGGCAGCGATGATCTCCTTCCATAGAAAAGCAATCGGCAATACACAACCAGTTACTTCTGTTTCTGTAAGTAGCAGTCAAAGGCATCTTACACTTCAATGGAGTTTTTTACAGGGTTGTAAAAAGAAGGGTGCCACCTTGATTAGCTGTGATACACATCTAGCTTCCATTAGGCTGATCCTTTCAGCTTTTGTAGACAAGTAGAGTTCACAACTTATCCTTCGAACCTTATATCTCATGTAAATCCAAAGTCTGCCCCAAAGATTAGGAAGACTTTCTTGCTTTGAATTTTAAAATTAATTTAAACACCATTGTCATGTCAAATAACTCCTGGGGAAGACAGCCTTTATCCAGAATAAGGATGGTTTTTCTTCCCTGCACATCTTTTTTGGAATGCAGATTTCATCCCCAGGAATGACCCTGTTATGACAATTATAATAATATTTATCCACATTTAATCATATTTGTCAAATATTTTGATATAGACTCTGTATCAAAAGATACACATGGTATAGCCTTCTGTGTTTGGAGAACCTCTTTTGACATCAGTTGAATTATGTCTAAGATTCTCAAGATGTCAGCAGCAGTAGTGAAATTAGGAAACCATAGGAATAGGGAAAAATATATAAAAACACATTTTGTTTTTAAAATGAGGAGAAAGAGAGAGTACAGCAGAGAAACTTTAGCTGGGGGGACCTGTGTTGTAGGCCAAAGGGAATGCAACTGAGAAGCAGTGTATTCAGGGTTAAGATGCTTACAAGGAACATGAAAATCTGGGTTATTGATGTGTCATAACATTCCTGTGTGACCTTAGCAATCCACAGGTCCAGTTTTGTAAAGAATGTGAGGCAGATAGCTCCTCATTTTCATACATAATTAGTTATAAAAGCAATATAGTCTGTGGCTACTACCATATGCTTAATTATCTTCATTCATGAATGCTTTTCAAGTATGAGTTTCAAGTCTTAGCATTAAATACACCTTAATTTTAAGTCCCAATATTTATTAGTGCTTGCTGTCATGAGTAAGTCATCACTCAGAAGAAAACATTAGCTTCAGTGGAATTGCTTATGTTATTGAGTGCTATCATAGAAGGGAATGTTTTCAGAGTATTTATTTTTAGCTACATACATATATACGTCAGTATACATATAATATGTATATGTATGCACACGTGTTTCCATAAGATGAATTGTTAAAAAAATTCTCTACATATTCCTTGTCTTTTTCTAAGATTGCTTTTTTTTTTATCTGCTAATGCTCCTAATCATCACCTTCTTCAAGGTGCAGCTAGCAAATGAAAATGCTGTGTGTTCTGTTATCGTAAGTTTGAGTTGATAAAGAATAGTAAGTAGCTCGAGTCTCGTGTGTTTGGGACCAGATGAGTGTGAGTACAGCAGTTCATTACATTTTTTTTTAAAGTCTGCATTTTTAAATTCTGCAATGCCATTTTCCTAAGATGAAATGCAGCCCTGAGGCCAGTTCAGACACGGTGTGTTGCAGGCCAGTTGAATTGGTTGGTGGTTCGACTGTGGATGAGTTAAAGAAGGAATCACCCGAAGCAATGGTAGCTCTCAGAAGGGGGCCTGCCCTTCAACAGTTTAAAGCCTTTGAAGAGAGATTTCCTTTGAGCAATGTGAAGTCTTTGTGGCGATGGGAAACATACATTTGTAATTACAGAAGAACACAGTGTACAGTAGGAATAGTATAAAAGCATGCGATTTACAGTGTCTAAGGAGAAGCTTTGATGTAGAGGGCCCCACTGACCTAGTTTGCTGCTGAAAGCCCCAGAAACATAAGTCTGACTGACAACAGTTATAGGGATGCAGGCTGTGAACAACATCCTTCTGTCTCTGCACTGCCACCCCACACTAAATGAATATTCTGTTGCAATACTGATTGTATGGAAATGTTATCTGAATACAAACTGCACTTAAAAATATTAATAAAGTTTGCCACGCTCCTCAGGGGAAATGTGCTAAAAATGAAACATTGTGAATCAGCAGGCAGGCTGAGGAAAAGATTTATCTGGGAAGATTATTTATGAAAAAAAATGTTGAAAACTTCATTCCAGGGTAGCCACCCTTTTGGGGGGTGGGGAAGGGGGGCATGGAGAAATAAAAAAGGATGCTAATCTCTATTAACAAGGGACAGAATGTAAAACCCAAGAAGTCGTACTGATTCTAGATGGTTGTGATATCAGAGTCTGTAAGAAAGGCTGTATGTGACAGCAACCAGCACACCATAAGAAGTGTGTGCAGTTACCTTTGGGGTATGCACTGCTGTGAACAAATCTGATATGAGATCCAAGACCAGATATTCCCCTCCACAGTAAGAACATGAATGGTGAAAGAGAATTGAAGGAAACACAGGCTACCATGATTCCAAACAACCCTAAAGCCAGCTATGTGAAGTGGGCAGTATCAGGGCTTCAGCAACATCTAATTGTCCATCAAGAGAAGAGTTGCAATTTATGGCTCACCTGACACAGGTGGGAAAAACAACCTGGGAAATCACACAGTTGAGATAATGAGAATCGTTTCATAGTAGTTTCTGTGATACTTTATAAGTGAAAGATAAAGTATTCTTTATTCCATGGGTTCGAGCTCAGATTTTTAGAGAATCCACCTCAGGTTTGCATACTAGTAGGTTTGGATGGCTACATTCAGACCATTTGATGATTACTCTGAATTTGGATGCTGAGTTGAGCTGAGGTGGGTATCTAGGGGTTTGGTTAGTGACCACATCTAAATAATCTTATGCTGAAGTAGCACTGTCTGCCTTATAATCACTTTGCCTGTGGGAGAGGGCCAGTCTGAAGGAGGTCACTGAAATGAAAATGGAAAATTTAATTACATAAAAATAATATGGGTGTGTTGGGTGCTTTGATGGACAAGGATGATGTAGGAAAAGGAGAATATAATGTGTGAGCTATTTATAAATCTTACTTAGTAGGAGTAATAGACAACAAAGGATAAATCAGTGACTATTAAGCATTGTTTGTGCCAGCACA
The DNA here is from genome assembly GCF_000695815.1 of Acanthisitta chloris. NCBI lineage: Eukaryota > Metazoa > Chordata > Aves > Passeriformes > Acanthisittidae > Acanthisitta > Acanthisitta chloris. The sequence continues at coordinate 53,003 of NW_008655685.1, forward strand.
AATACAAATTTTTAAGGTTCAACCTGAGACCTAGTAAACATAAGGTACTCAGTGAAGTATGAGAGAGATCTCGGGGATCTTACTGCCTGTAATTCAGCTGTTGGCTATGTCTCCTGTAGTCACCTCTGACTCACCAGTCACTGACCTGATCCTAGAGCAGAACAAGCCTTAGGCTTTTCTAGGTTTGCAGACAACATCTGAACATGACAATGCCCCAGCCACCCTCTATGCCTTCACTGCAGGACCTTTGATGCCTGTGCATTATACCTTCTCTGCCACTATAAATACATCTTCAGCAATAAAATAAATTAAATAGTCAAATCAACTTTTCCAGAATTAGGTAATTTTTATTTCAAATTTGGCCCCTTACCTTTTGGCTTAATATTCTTTACATTTAAGTCTGTTTCAAGGTGGAAAGTTACTCATCAGATACAGTTTCCAACCCATGGTCATTATCCAGATGACTTGTCCATGCCCTTTCCAACTCTTTTTCCCAGACATGTTCCTGCCTCAGTTTACTTTCAACTAAGTCTGGAGAAGTCCTTCTCCTACTGTCAATATCACCATTCCCACAAAACATTTGTCATTCATTCCTATTTGGCACTGAAATATTAGTGGTTGCTATCTGTCCTGCCTAGGTTAGATGGCATCCTTAACACTTTCATTATTAGGAGATAATACAATCCAAAGGTATAGCAGAGGCTAAAGTAACTTTAGAAAACATAAAATACATTTTCCCATCTGTCTTATTTTCCTCTTTTAGAAGACTGTGTTGGGCAAGATCAGTGTAACTCAGAGTACACAAAAGGCTGGGCCGGTGCATAAGCAAAGGGTGGTATTGGAAGTTATCCACATTAATGAAATTTCATGTTACAGTTCTTATTTTTAATCACACAAGACATTTCCTTTCACAAGCAATTGGCAGAGCTGAAGGTCGCAGTCCTTGTGAGCTTTTGACAGAATCAGGCCTTTGTTCATTTAGGTTTCTTCTTCCCCTTTATAAAGTCCTATCCCAGTTAGTATACTGCTAAGTACATCTGCATTTCTAGGGAACAGCCAGTTTCACTGTCAGCTGTATTGGACTGGAACAAAATAGTTGCAATTATAAAAGAGAAAACATATCCTATAACTTGATCTCACAAACAGGTCTCTCTGGCTTTATTGTACTTCTGGGCCATAGTCAAGGCTGAACTTGCCTCCATTCAGATGTAAGTTTGAGACAAGCTTTGCTCATGCCATGCACCATACAGCCTGTCTGCCTTGGTGGCAATATCATGTCATTGATGCCAATCAGCAAAGTCAGCCAGGGGATCTTCACAGACCACCCTTAGTGCTACACACTGACTGCACAGGTACAGTCTCACTGTAGTGCAGCATGAAACTGCACATCCCTGGAAGCATGTGTTAACATCTAGGCCCATGGGTCCTGAAATTCTGCACCTGGGTCAGAAATTGCACTTGGGTTAAGCTTATCTCATGGACTCAGCAGTATGGGGTTATATTCTCAGTGAAATGCAAAGGAGAATCCAGAGTATAGACTGACCAGCTGTTCCACAGTCTTTCCCCTTTTCCTGCCAAAATACTTCGTATTGCCATACATGGACCTGCCTTTGGCCACTCACTTGAGATGTAGCATATCAGTCTTCAGAACAAGCCTACAACATCAGGATTCACATCTGTCTTTCGAGGGTTCTGATTTTAAGCATGTGTAATTACTTAATAAGCCTATTTCTCCACAAACACAAAAGTGCATATTTCAGGAAACCATCAAACCAATTAAGAGAGACACAACATGGCTTGCATGCTGACTCAGCACCAGCAATAGTTGGAGGTGTGTGAATTGCTCAAAAATAGGTGTGAAGAGCATAGTAAGACTGAGTTAAGAAGAATCAAGCCTGTATAATAAAGGCTGGCCACTGCATGACCCAAGGAAACACCCTTTTAACAGTCAGTGATTCTACTGAGAAACAGCACATCTGCTTATTTGCCCATACACTTTGAACTGAATATTTTGAAAGAGAACTGCTCTAAGGCCCACAGAGAAGTGCTATTTTTTACTACACATTTTGTCTTTACCATTTTATGTAATTTCTTGGAAACATGAAGTATCTTTATCATTAGACACCAGAAAATCTTCGAGTGTGACTGTGCACAATGCTAGCAGCTTATGGTACACCTTATGAGGTGAGAGCTACTTTCTCCATTTTATGTCTGAGAAAGCTGAGGAACAAAAAGATAAGTGAGCTCCAAAGTCTTGAAATACTTTTTCTGTAATACAGGATTTGTGGGTCATAATCTCAAGCAAGTCATTGAAAGGATGTCGAAAGGAATGTTTTATTTAACATATGTGTATATATATGTATGCACATGTTATTATTCACAGCTTTAAAACTATAAAAAACTATAAAAGCTCAGCTGTACCAAGACTTCCACACTGATCAACAGTTTCAAGTGTCCCAACTGAACATGGCCAGTTTAAATTTTCAAGCTGGATGGTCTTCGGGAAGAAGCTCTAAAGAAGCCTCAAGCTGAATAGCCCAAATGCCGATATACCCAAATCCTTTGAAAATCTGGGCCTAAAAACAGCCCTTATAAAATTCAACCTAACCTTTCCCTGTCTTATTAGTATAAGATACACTTCACCTCTTCTTGGCTTTACATCCCCTCTTAATATTTAGTTAGGCACCACCAGAGATAGCACCACACTGCATAACTCCATGGAAGGTAGTTATTGAAACATCATCCAGGCATAATACAGTGCAAAAAGGTAAGGTGTGCCCAGCTCTGAGCCCCATTTAGCCTCAGCAGTGCTGTAGTGACTGGAGTATAGTGCTGTTGGGTCTAGAGCTGAGAGTTAACTTGCATGTCTGCTGAACTAGGCATGGTACAAATGTAGTCTGTGTACTTGTGCTCATATGGTGCTGTTTGAGGCTATTAATTGCTTTTCTTTGGAGCAACCCTCTGCAACCAGTGCTGAAACAGTGAGTCCAGGGGACTCTCCATTCACAATAAAATGTTTTTGCTCAAGAATTTGGTTTTTGTAAAGTTAGGAGACAGGAGACCCATTCCACTGTAGTTTTCTCTTTCTATATTTTTTCCCATGGGACTTTACACAAGATTTTATGGAAAGGTTTTAATTTTATTGGGATATTTTTCTGACCTACTCTTAACTAACCCATTTAAGCTCATTCATGTTCTCTGTGGTGGGGTGTTCTGTTGCAATTATAGACATACAGCAAACCAGTGAATAGCTTAAAATAGAATGTACTAGTTTTTTTCTCACTATAGTTCAGACGGGAGGCGACAGTCTGTGCCACTGCTTCGTGGAGTCACAAGAATCACTGTGGTTCCCCCAGCAAGCCAGGACAAAGGCTTACAATGCTATTGTGATAATGTCTGGAGGACCCAAGTAAAATAAAAACCTCATTTTGTTCGCTGCTGAACAGATTCTACTCTGAAGAATTTTAAATAAAACTTGAATTCTGCACTTGCAGAAGTGCTGCTTTTGTGCACAAAGTTATGGTCCAAAGAGGGGGGAAAAAAAAGCAGAAATGAAAACCAACATAATTTCCTTTTATTATTTCTACTATTTGGGTGTAGGCAACTGAGGTGCAAAAGAACTGGATAATTTTCCTAAAATCATATAGGCCTTTTATGGAAACCAAATCTTTGACATTCTAGTCCAGTGCTGATCTACCTTATCTTCTCAGCAAAAACTATCCTTCTCAGCTGCAGATTTTGTGATTTTTTTTGTGTAAGCAGGTTGCTTGCTAGCCAGAGTAATCATATATTTGTCCTGTGCTCTCATTTTAAAAGTGTCATGGGCACACAGAGACCTATAGCACATTCCTACAGCCTGGAGTTCCATTCAGCCACCAATACAACCATTCTTCCATTCTTGCTAATAACTTTCTCTAGTCCTTAAGTAGAGATGCAAAACTAAAACTCACTGATAACATTTATCAGATTACACACTCACACACACCATATTTCTTTAGTTTCCCTTTTCTGCTCATATTTTACTGCATTATTGTCCTACTCCATTACTTTGCCCAGTTATTTCCAAATCAGCCTTCCAAACCCAGACCCTTGACATTGTCATTCTAACTATTTGTTCCTCTGCCTCCAAGTACATATCTCACCTTTTAACTATACACCTCATCCCAGAAGCTTTGCATATCATGTCTCTCAAGCCTCCTGCCTCATTGAAAAGGATGCCAAGGCATCACTGGGAATCCTGAGGAGTCACAGATCCTCTGTGCACCTCAGTTTTGTGTGCCTGGAGACTGTTGCTGGTAGCTGCCAGGCCAGACCCCACGGGATAAGCATCTACAAACAGCTGTTTAGCTGAGATTGTGTTTTGTCCAAGATTTGGCAGTGCTACCAACCTGCTGCTCCTGTAACACATAGGCACCAAAATCCAGTGCTATATTAGCAGTTTGTGGTTGAAAAATTGCTCCCTCCATCAATAAAAGCCTGCAAGCATCTCCTTCCATACTTTAGCTGTTGGCAGATTATGACCTCTGGGACTAAAGCTCTGCAAGTATGTATTTCCATACATTCACTGATGAACAGTGGTGCTGTGCACAGCACTGTCTGTCTGGTTTTGCCTTGTGTTTGACAGCAGCAACTCAGTTAAAGCTTGTGTTTTCTGAGCACAGTGACTTAATCCAGATGCTTTTGTTCAATAGGCCTTAGATTGTTTCTGATTCATACCAATTGAATTTATGCTGTGCTTTGGCAAGACTGAACTCAAGCTGATCCACTCTCCTATGAGACATTCCCACATCCAGCTATGACATGCCTCTCTAGTGCACACACCTCAACCTACCCTTCCATGTCATAAGATGTCTGAAAGCTCTCCAGCAGTGTAACAGCATTGAAACTCATATTTGCCACAACCCTATCATATTTTGAAGCAAGGTCACCATGTAGATGCCACAATTGTAAAGACAGAGTGAGCCAAGGAACAGTTTGGCTCTTTCCTTCCTTGATTATCTCTCCCCATAGAAGTGCATCACCAAAAGCAAGGAGGCTCTTCCAGGTCATTCATGGGTGTTAACTTCAGAAACATGTATCTTATAAACTCCAAATGCTGATGATAAACACCAGATCTAGATGGACTGCCTGGTATCCTGAAAAGCCCTGGTAGCCCTTCTTTGACCATAGGGCAGAAGAGGTTCAGCAAATAATGAAGACCTCTGGAGATTCACTGCTGCTGCCCCTTTCAAAAGCAGATACAACTTCAAATTTACTGAAGTTTGCTCAGGGTTGTAACCAGCTGACTTAGTAGCACCTCCAAAAATGGAGGTTTTGCCACCTCTCTGGGCTTCTGTTTCAATGTTTTATCCCTGTCAGTGAGACGTATTTTTAATTTCTTTGCCGTAACTTGTGCCTCCTCCCCTTTCTGCCTTTGCTGGGCACTGCCAAGGGAGTCTCACGCTGTAAATACAGTGCAGGAAGCTGGAAAACAACAGCAAGATGCCCCTTGAACCTTCTCATCTGCAGGCTAAACCCACCTAACTCTTCATATACCATGTCCTTGGATGTCTGTGGTCCTCATAGACTATATGCTCAGTCCCCTTAATCATCTTTCTGACCCTCCACCAGACTTCATCCAATTAGTCAGTCTTGTACTGGGACCCAGAAGTCCAGCCAAGAATTGATAGGTGGTATCACAAGTGCTAAAAAGAGAGGAATAACCCCTTGCTTCAACCTGTTGGCTTGACTTTGTTAATGTTTACTCTTAAATTCTGTTTCAACTACCAGGTACTAGATAACTCACATTTTCTGTGTTGTTCAAAATTAGGACACGCACTAACCTCTGTATTTAGTATCCAATAAGCTATGACTGCATTACAGAATTTGCATCTAAAATCTCTTTTTCTCCATAATTTTATTTTAGTACTGCTACTGCTCTGTTGCACGTTTGTCCTTTATAAAAGTTTGGAGTAAGCAAATTGTCTTTGATCTTTTCAGATGGCTAACATCACTGATGTGGTTCTGATAGTCTGTATAATTGAGGAATAATTGTACTCATTTAATACATGTTGCGTATTTAGATCTGCAGACAGGACCTTATCATCTCCCACCGACAGACTTACCTGGAGAGCTAGCTCTATCTTGCCCAGTCATGGAAAGTCAATAGGCACTGTGAGCTCATTGTAGTGTTGGATCCTTAGCTAGCAAATCCTGAAAGAAAAGAAAATAATTTACTTCTTTAATACACACATTCAGAATTGTACAAAAATAGTGGGGAAAGAACCATCATTTACATTTAAAGACAGGTGCTCAAGGCTTTGGTTTTGATGCAAACTTTTTATACATAGTATGTGAATTTTCTCCAGTTTTATCTCAATCATTTTATATATACATGTGTGATTTCACTAGTAGTTTAACACAAGTTAAAATGTTCCTGCTGTACAAAGAGTTAATTTCCTTCTTATAAGGGGATTTTTACCATTCTATGTCTTTTTAGAAAAGGATCCAAATGCAATAATTGGATTTGACAGAATGGAAGGATTTCTAAGCAGAACAGGTGAAATATAACTGGCAGCAATTAAAAGCTAATTATCTGCAGCCATCAACTGGTCACCAGCTGTTCTGAACCACATCAAGAAGCGCACACTACAAGGGAACAGCATATGCTATGGAGAGAAGCATTAGTAAAGACTACAAAACTGTGAGGAGATACGCAGAAGACTCAGTTCTAATCCAAGCCTGATCCTATAAGTCTTCCTGCGAGTAGTTGTATACTACAGGTTCTCACATAGTGTCATAGAATGTCTCAAGACGGAAAGGACCCATAAGGATTAGCAGGACATAGTGCTGAGTCTTCTCCTGCTTGTACCAGATTTTAATCACTGTGAGCTACTAAGTTTAGAAACACTTATAGCTGTTTTACTCCACTTAAGGTTTTGGTGGAATTGCTCACATTAACAAGCTGCTAAACTTAGACTTCCTTGTTGGGTCTGTGTTTGTGCTCAGCTGAGGAACAGAACCAGCAAACCAGTGGGGCTGTAAGAGGGGACTTCTTGTGTTTGTTTGCTTTCTCACATTGGCTGTAGAGTGAAAGCAAAGTGAGTTTCCAAGTGCTTTCTCAGTTCTCTTCTTTTGTCTGGTTGCCTTTTATCCAACATTAATTAATGTAATTGCTACAATTTCATAGTCCAGTGGAGACTAACTAATGATACTGGAGCTGAGTGTTCTGTTTCTGCAATAAATCAAGAAAGCAGTTCATATAATACAGCCTTCCACTTCTTCCCACCACATCAAATTATAGAAGATAAATATTTCTTTTTCATGGCTTAGGGTCTGGTAGTTAGATCACTCCCCCATGACTTCATGGGAAGGTCTAATACAATACTTACTTCTGCCTGGGGGAAGTTCAAATCCAACACTTCAGCCATTTGAATGTGTACCCAGTGCTCCAGTCTGGGGAGGAACAATCTCTGCAGCTTTCATTGAATCTGTTCCTCAGTGTAGAAATTAACACAAGATTTATGGGGCCTGAAAAGCAGAAGAGAAGAAGGAATATAAGTAGCTAGAAAAACTTCCTAGAGTACAACTGGCCTCTTTCAGGACTAGGTCTACTAAGTAGTTTTTGCCTGAAAGGAAACAAACCAAGATATTATCCTCTCAGCAGAGACTGGCCAGGCTTCATATGATTAGAGGAAGCATAAATCTGTATTACAAGAAGTGGCCTCCAAGATAAACTCTGAAAGAGATGGAGATATGCTGTATGAGGAATCAGCTCACCCCATCAAGAAGGCCACCATCATTTGCAATGACAAAGATCTTGTCACAGCAATACCGGGGAAGAGGAACTGCTGGTGCTACTGCCTGACATCCTGTATGAGAGGCTCAGAGCTGACCAGCCCACTACTCTTACTGCTTTCCCAAACTGAAGCAAAGAAGGAAAGGGGGAAACCGTAGAAGTGGTTTTTTGAGAAGGACTTTTGGCACGCATGTCCTTCCGGGTCACTGCTGGTAAAAATGATGATTTGAGGGGGAAAAAAGTTAAAAAATCTGTAAAACTTCAGCAGACAGCAGGAAAAGAAATGGGATCTGATTACATATATTTACTTTCTCAAGTGCGTAGATGTGTCTGTAGTGACGTGTCAATAGTTTACAGCTGGGCTTAACAAAAGCCTGGAGTATTCTTACTTTTACTTTCTCAAAGAATAAACAGAAGAAATGGAGGGAGGGACAGATGAGACAAAACATAAGAAGTCACAGAATGGGGAGTTGCTTTTTCAAAAGCAAATAAATTCAATAAATTTTCAAGAAAGGTAACCTGACTTTTCTTTAAATATGAAGGTTTTAGAGAAAAAAATGGTCTTCTCCCCTAAGGACTACATTTTGACAAGACTCCAGTAATACCTATATACCCAAATTTTCAAGGCTGTAAGCAGGTATGGCTTGCATGCAACATATTCAGTGAAGAAGATGTCATGCACAGTTCTATATTTGAATTTGTGTTGCACAAGAAACTATTTTCTTTTCATGGCACAAGAGGTTAAATTGACTGGCATATTACCGAGTAGAGCTGAGAACATGTAAATATCCCACCTGAAGGTAAATCCTGAGCCTGACTTCCAGCCAAGAGCATCTCTGAAGTGAGGCATGCCTAGAGACGTAATGTTTACCATTCTTTTTCAAGTCAAAAACCTTGTGATTTTGCAGATGGAAAAACAAGACTTGCCATGTATTTGATTATTTTTTTTATTTTTTAATAAGCTGGCACCTTACTCTTGGTAAGAAGAATCATCTTTCTTGTGCTGGATACTAACGTTTAGGTTAAAGTTAAGCCCTTCAGAGTATATCTATAGTGATCAGCAGGGAAACATCTGAAGTCAGTAGCCTGAGGTGTTTGGTGATAGCCACCTGGGGAACAGTGAAGATGGAATCAGAACCTCAGACATGCTGTTGTCCACCAGGAGTCTGTAAGCTGTGGTCCACTGGCAAGGTGCCCTTCTCCTCCCCAGTGAAATACTGCTGGTGTTCTTCTTCTCATTGATGCCATGGGCTGTTAGCCAAAGTGCCCAAATACCGGGAAATGACCACGTTAGTTCTTCCTCAGTCTGAAGTTAAAAAAAACTCAAATCCACCATCTCCACAGAAAGTACTTAGGCATTCAGCCTATAAAGTGTTTGGGGGAAGGAAAGAAGGACAGCTGAGGAATATAGAAAACATTGCATACCCTGAATAATCCAAACTGCTGATCCATTGGTGCTCATTGTGCTCAATGGTGTCTGTATCCAATGCAGGAGGACCTCAGCCATTCCCTAGTCCCACAAAGGAGTCAGGAAGGTTTCATTCAAAAAGAATTCCCTTAAATGTACTTGAATTGTGTTATAATGTTAAAAGGTAAATGAATTAAAAATTAGAGTCTTCTGATGTGTTGAAAGGGTGTGAAGAAAAGTAAGCACAACTTTTTTAAAATTAAAAAGGGGAGTAAAGAAAGCCACGGGATAAAACCCAGGGGTAACACTGGGCGCTCACATAAAAGCCAAACTTTCTTTC
>NW_008655685.1:62568-62838 GCF_000695815.1 Acanthisitta chloris
TTAGCATGTGGCATAACTGATAGCTCTCCCTTTGCATCCAGTGAATCCTAAATTGCTGTCCACACATGTGGCTACTTATAGGAAAGGTATTTCCCATTATTCTGAACAAACCAGACTCTCACCTTCAGGAAGAAGGGAGAAATGGATGCCAAATGATCCTTTAGCTGAATCCAGGTCACCTAATTAAAGATATCCGTAGAGAGCAAGAATATTTCTCCCTCAGGTCTCACACATCCCTAGCAAATAATATTATAGAAAGAATAGCAGCAG
>NW_008655685.1:62850-84112 GCF_000695815.1 Acanthisitta chloris
TACTACAGCTGGTGTGTCTTAGGTATGCTGTGATAACATCTTTCAGATCAAAGCCCTAGGGAACTGGGGTGGAGTGGGGGGAATTGAGGAATGCCTGATTTTAGATTTTGGTTTGATTTAAGCAGGATTTAAGTACAGAGCTGTTCTGTTCTCTCGAGGCAAGGAATTTGGGGTGTGCATGGTGTACCACTGCTTAAGAAACAGAGAAAACAAAGCAGTTTTCCTGGGATGTGTGACAGGAGGTTTCAGAGTAAAAATTTTGAGTCTAAGTGCTTAGATTTCTATAAGATCTGTTTATCATTGTGACAGTACATGTTCTTTACTGTCTCTTATACCAATATAGATGCTGATTAAGTGAGAGGCAATGCATATCTAGGACTGAGAAGGGAAGTTAAGTTGCAAACTTTATGCAATTGCTGGCCCTCCTTGAACCATTCATCACTTGCTACTTACACATCCAAAAGAGTATTTATATTGAATATTGTGATGTGTCATACTGAACTAGATGAAATTGCTTTCACTCAAATTTATTTTTGTCTTATCAAATAAAATTCACTTTCTTAAACTTGGCCTTTTGAGAATAGGAATTTGTGTATGAATGACAACTTCCCAAAACATCTTATCTGAAGTTTATTGACACGGATATCAGAAAAAAATTCTTTACCAAAAGTGTGGTCAGTCATTGGAACAGGCTGCCCAGGGAAGCAGTAGATTCACCATCCCTGGAGGTATTTAAAACACACGTAGATGTAGTGCTTGAGCACCTGGTTTAGTGGTAGATTTAGCAGTATTTGGTTAATGGTTGGACATTATGGTCTTTAGAGTCTCTTCAAACCTAAATGTCTCTGATTCTATGACTTCCTCTGCTTCCATAGCACCTATTTCTTCTAATATTAGTCATGGAAATTGGTACTAAGGAAATAAGGGGCCTTCCTTCTAGTCTGCTTTGTAAATTCTGCAAAAATCAGACACATTTCCATCTGCTTTAGGTCTTTTTTATTGTCAGTCACATATGCTCCAAGAAATACTGCTTGCATTTTAGCACTAAACCTCATCAGATAATTCACAGTGAATAATTTATTTGAACAAATTTAGACTTCTTTGTTTGTTAGTTGTCCATGAGCTGGTTTTTATATTCTTGAATTTATTCATTATTCAAAAGTATTTGCTCCATAACTTCTATGCATAAATTAATGAGAAAAGCTTTGTCTGTGGGCTGTTTCTCAGCAGTTTGACATGAGTACTAAGAGCTTGGTGCTGTTGCTCAGGTGTTTTAGATACTGAGACCATGTAGCATTTTGCTATTTCTTGACTGGTGAATAAATTGAAGCTGTTGTAGGTGAACACTTATATACAATAATTCATAACAAGTAGCCTTCAGTTGTACTGTGCTGTACATCCCTAAAGTAAATGTTTCATTGCCATACATCCAATACTGAAAATAGGCTGTTCCCTTCCAAAAGGGATTTAATTTTTGTACAGGTGGGTCTAGATGAAGGGATATTTTTGGGTAATCAGCCTGTGATTGCTGGATGTCTGCTCTTTAGCTCCATAGTTGGAAGAAAAAACCAACATGAATGCTGCTTCAGTTAGAATATAAGCTACTGTCCTGACATTTTTTTAAAAATTCTTTTTTCTATCATCGTTGCCAGTTTTCTGTTTTAAAATATAGCGTTAATGTTTTGTCTACAAAAAGTTAAGTATTTGACAACAAAACATCTTGAGCACCAGCTTCCTACTGGAAAACTGGAACGGTTTTATGTGAAATAAACAATGTAACTTTTGTTATTTATTTAGGAATTACAAGATAAAAATCAGGCAGCAAATGTTAAAAATGGAACTTTTAGAATTCAAAGTTTGTTTAAAAAAATAGATTAATTCAGTGGTAGGATTGTTTATTTAGATTTTTAAGCTGATTAAACTAATTTCTGTTTTTTTTAGTAAAAGCTGCAGAGGCTTTATCTGTAATTATTTTAATTAGATGCATTGAATCTGAGACATTCAATACAGAAAACTAAGCAGAAAAAGCACAGTTGTTTTATGACTTTTAATGTTGTTTAAAGCACAGTAACCATAATCTTATTTTGAATTTTTGTTCATCATGGCACTTGCATAAGATTGATGAAAATGCATTAAGCAGGATATAGTTATCTCCCTTTGTAACCCTTTTGAAATGTCATTAATGTAGCACCAAAATGCTGTGTTTTAGTGAGGCTGCTGCATATTTGACATGTAACTGACAGATGATGTTTAAGCATTATGCAGGGCTATTAAAGATGACATAGAATGCACAAATATATCAGTACATGAGGGAGAAAACTGGTGAGATTTTAGGAAAAAATCTAACATCATTGGATGAAAGTCATAAGTGGAGTTATGTGGATTAAATAAAGGAGATAAAATGTATGAGAAGAAAGGTAAAAAGCAAAAATTCCAAGAGGTAGTGTATCAGGCCTGAAGTAATAATATAAAATGGGAAAGAAAAAAACCCAAAACACAAATCCAGGAACTAAATAAGAATAGTATAGAGTATTACAGCCTATTTCATATGCCTGTGCAGGTCTGATTTAATTTGAAACCAATATATTTTCTTCTCTTTGAACATTCAATTGGGATTAAAGAGATAGCAATTATGTAAGGGGCTTCTCATTTCCTATCCTACTAGATTTCAATGTCTTGAACTTCAAACCCCCTGAAATTTCCATGGAAAAGAAAGATCCCTGCATGAGAAATCTGAATCCTTTGGTACCATGTTGTTGGTTTTCATTAAGCATATGTGTAAGGTCTCTTAAAAGTAACCCTCTTCCTCTTCCCAGGGCTTCATGGACCATGAGGTGTTAATTGCCATGTCCTAATTACTAAAGACAGATTTTTTTGAAAGAATCTGTCTCAGGTCTTATTGTAGAGTTTGACCAAATGAGTAAAAATAGGCATTAAAAGGGCTAGAGGGATGCAAAGATACCAAATGACTGAGTAGGAGGAGAACTCAGCATAAACTAAAGTAAAACTTATCTAGCCGATAGTTCATATACTTTTATAATTTCCTTTCTGACTAGAATTTGTACAAGAGCCTGGAACATGAGAGAAAAACATAGTCAATGATAAAATAATTTTTCTCATATTTGTATTCTTGGATCTTGCATCTGGGTTATTTGTACTGCAGAAATATGTGTCCCCGAAATCCGTTAGATTACCCTAATTATGTATTACAGCCAAAGGAATGTCACATAGGATCTAGGGTAGTCACAGAGTTGAATGACATGAACACATGGCTTCAGAGTGGAATGGATGTGACCACTTCTGCCACACATCCCAGAGACTAGTCATCACCACTCCCAGGAGTTAACTAATTCATTTATCCTGGTGGTTACAGCAGACAGACCACAAACCTTCTGGCTATCAATCTCCTACTCCCACCACGCGTTAGAATGAGCACCTAGATCCTTGAGTCTGGGCTGGAAATTTGAAGCATCGAAATAATAGTCATGGAATGGATATTGTCATATCATGGATATTGTTTGACAATATCCAAAACCACTTAGGAGTAATTGTCCTGCTGAAAAAACAAGTTAAGAATTAAACCAGAATATTGCAAGTTGCAAAATAACACTTCAGCTTCAGATAGTACATAAGAAATTGGTCACAATTACAATCTCTAACAGTAGCTCCAAATTCTCTACAGTCACTTTAAAAATGACCTTTCTCTTCTCCCTCCCTGCCCATTGTTGAAGAAGTAAAAGCTCTTGGGTTGAAAGAACAGGGTCAAGGACACAGGCCAGGTGACCTGAGTTGCAGCCAAGCAGCTCTGCTGAGTGAAGTGTGCTCAGGTGTAAATGTGCCCCTCACTTCATTGAAAGGTGGCAAATACTTTACAAAGTTTAAGTGTCCTCTGAAGTGTGTATGGTGTTTCCCTATGAACACAGTGACTTGGTCACTTATGTTATGTGTAGTGAATGCTGAGTTTTGTACCTCTCTCATTTGCTCTCTGCCTTGTCAATGTTCTGGTGGCTGGTGCAGACCTTAGGGTGGAACAGGTCTACCCTGAGTCACAGTGCAGTATCAACTGTGCCTTTGGGATTACATCTCTTTGTGCATGTTCTGCACCATTACCTACACATTTTGCTCTCAGGAATGTATTAATCAATATATCTATTCTATTGGTTTTCCACTTTTAAGTTTGGTCTTTTCAATGTTTTTGCAAAAAAGAACTTGTATTGGAGACTGTGTTATGCAGAGGTGGTGGATGTGACAGAATGGAGAGCACTGTAAGAGTAGAGAGGATGGTGGTTAGCACTGTGTTGAACCATGTGCATACATATACAAAGGCAACTAAAAGGGTAATCTCTCACATAGGATTTGTTTATATTTTACACAGGTTTTAGTTTGAATGTTAGCATAAATTTCAGTAACACTTGAATTTTTCTCTTGTGAACTCACTTACTTGCTTTTGCATGGACCCATTTTGTTTTGCTTTTAGCTTTATATTCCTTCTCCCTCCCTTCTCGACTTGCTCTGCTTTTGTTTTTCTTGTGATATCAGAGTGGCAGTATGATAAAGCCCTACAGAGATGTTCTTGCTTCAATTCAGTTTGGCTCACACGTATTGCTCTGTTTTTTCCTGAAATTGCATTGCCATTTGCAGAAATGACATGGCAATATTTCACTTGGGTTCACTTGTCATTTTAAGTGGACTTTCATGTATTTGCATTAATGATATGAAACCATGCCTAATCGAACTACAGCGTGGAGAAAGGTAAAATTAAATTAAATTAGTGTAGCTTATTGTCTGCTGTGCACTGAATTGGCAGAGAAAATAAAATTGTTGATTGCTATAATATCTACACAAATCCTGCAGGATCAGTCCCAAACTATCCTCAAATTCTGTGCATGCTGATAAAGAAACAACAAATATAAAGTTATATAGAGACTGCTTGTCTCTGAAGAAAAGATAAAGTTCGTGTGGTGAGTTTAACGTGGCTGGACATCAGGTTCAAAGCTGCTGTATCACTCCTCAGCTGGACAGGGGAGAGAAAATATAATGAAAGGCTCATGGGTCAAGATATGAACAGGGAGAGCTCACTCACCAGTTACCATCACAAGCAAACCAGATCTGACCTGGTGAAAAAGGTTTATTGCCAATCAAATCAGAATTGGGTAATGAGAAATAAAATCCAAATCTTAAAAACACCTTCCTCCCCTAGCCTTTCCTTCTTCCTGGGCTCAACTTCACTCCTTATTTTCCTTCCCCACAGCCACACACAGGGTCAAGGAATGTGGGCTGTGGTGAGTTCACATATTTTCTCTGCCACCTCATCCTCCCCACGGGGAGAACTCCTCACACTCTTCCCCTGCTCCAGTGTGGGGTCCCTCTGATGGGCGACAGTCCTGCATGAACTTCTCCAATGTGAGCCCTTCCCATGGGCTGCAATTTTTCTCAAACTGCTCCAGCATGGGCCTCTTCCATGGAGCACAGTCCTTCAGGAACAGCCTGCTCCAGCATGGGTACCCCACATGGGCATGAGTTCTGACAGCAAACCTCCTCCATCATGGGCTCCTCTCTCCAAGGGGTCACAGGCCCTGCTAGGTGCATGCTCTAGCATAAGCTTCCCACAGGGTCACCTGCTCCAGTGTGGGATCCTCCAGGGGCTGCATGTGGATCTCTGTTCCACCGTGGTCCTCCAGGGACACAGCCTGCCTCACCATGGTCTTCACCACAGGCTGCTCCGGTGCCTGGAGCACCTCCTCCCTCTCCTTCCTCATTGACCTTGGTGTCTGCAGGGCTGTTTCTCTCACATATTCTCACACTTCTCTCTTTGGCTTCTGTTGCACAATGTGTTTCCTCCTTCCTAAATACATTATCCCAGGGGCACTACCACTGTCACTGATGGGCTCAGCCTTGGCCAGTGGAGGGTCTGTCTTGGAGGCAGTTGGCATTGACTCTGTTGAACATGGGGGAAGCTTCTACCAACTTCTTACAGAAGCCACCTCTGCAGTCCCCCTGCTACCAAAACCTTGCCATGCAAGCCCAGCACACACAGATTTCAAATCTTTTTTGCAGTTTTCTCAAAAGATGGCTTGTTATTTTGCTCTTCAAAAAACAACAAATGAACTTCTGAAGATGTCTGAAAGCATTTTGCAATGCTTTCAAAAATGTAAAAAAATGGTATATTGAAATAAAATAAACAAACAGAAAAACCCGTCAACTGTCTGTGATTCACATTTCTGAGCAGACAGGAGCATTGCACAACAACTTGAGATTGGAAATGAGAAGGCTTCTACATCCAGATGAAACTTCATGGGTTTTTCAGGCAGAATATAATTATTTCATGTAATTATATTATATACGAGCAGAATATAATTATGCAAAGCTGGAATTTTGTCAGGACACTGTGGTGAGAGCCTATATTTTGTGAAAAGCTTGTGGGGATTTTTAATTACAATAAGTGGTCAGAATCTTAGTTTGATGTCTCAGCCAAGAGATGAATTGATACTGAACTGCTAGACTCTCAGTACATGCTTGGGTAGTATGAAAATAACAGAACCATTAGACAGCTTGACTCACCTTGTAGTGATGGCAGAATGGGCTGTATCTGAAATCTAGAACAATGATTAAAAATACTGTTGCTCTTCAACAGGAGAACAGTGATTACGAGGGATGTAACTCTGCATTCAAGATTCTTTCATTCTGGGGAAAGATATGCATCTGCTAAACATGCAGATATGTTATCTATTCACTTCAGAAACTCTTAAACAACTGAGCATCTGTCCTTAAAAATTACCACAGAATGGAATAACTTTTAAGAAGTTATCATGCTATGGAATGAGTCTTATGATATGAACTCATTATGAGTTTTAGAGCCTTCACTCAGCAGAGTGGATATTACACTGGATAGCTGAATACCCAAAAGTTTCTTAACTGCTTCAGTCCTATCTGTGTAATCTATCTATCTATCTTCTCATGTCACACCCAGCTCTACTGTATCTGAATGTCTTCCAAGTCTCTCTGGGGCAACAATATTTTTTTCATTATTTTTGGCAATGTAATATAAACTGGAGGCTACACTATCATTATTTTATTGCTACCCCAGAGATATTTTTGTCAGATGCTAATTCATAATGTGGCAAAGTTCTTTCAAAAGGAGAGAAATTAGAGTTGATACTTTGGGAAAATGGATTTGAAATGCTCATTAGTAGTTTTTTAACCTTTGTATATGAATTGAGTTAGACATTTCCAAAAATATTTTAAAATATTTTTAAGATTCCTCCTTTCAGAATTTCTAGCAGATTTTAGTTTGGTTTTTGGTTTTTTTTCACTTGGTGATGCTAACATCTTGAGTGAGATCCTGCACTGAGCAAAGGGTACCTGATACAAAGTACTGACTGAGGTACTCTATGTTTTTTAAGGGCCCATATGGTAGTATTCCTGTGAGTTTGGATTAGGTTCGTAAAGTGATGGTAACTATCTGACTTGCAGATTAAAGCACACACAATCCTGTCTGTTGCCTAGATAGGATTATGAATTGGGATGCCTTGCATATTTTTTGAAATGCAGGAAGGAGAAATAACAAGGTTAGTAAAACTAAACTGAGTTGCTGCCCTGATTTTTCTGTAGCTAACATACCCAGATGCATATAACAGGCATATAAAATGCATTTGTCTATAGGCTCTCAACATGAGGCAACCTGATTGCCAGAAACTTTAGCTCATGCAAAAATATGATCCATATACAAAAAGTCAACCTAACTTTAGCAGAGCTGCTACTGGCTTCACTGTAATTAAGTGCTAATCGTAGGGGTGTGCTGTTTTGCAAGGCAGTAAACCGGTTTCCTGAGCGGATAAACTCGGAGGTCAAAGGCCGAGGAGTTGGCTCCATCGGGGACCAGGATCGCTGCCGAGAAAAGCAGCACACCTGTCCTGTTATTGTGATTATGAGACAAATGTGAATAAAGCCAGTAAAACAAAGTAACCTGAAAGTCTGGAAAATTTATTGACATAATGGTAAAGAGTGGCATATCGTAGAGAGAGTGAGCAGGGAGCTGAGCTATGCTGGGTCCCACGGGACAGGCTCAGCTCCCCAACATCGAGCAGATGAAGGGAACTCTCACAGGGCTGAGGGGCCACTGCTTCTTGGCCCCATCTCAGGAAAGCTGCTCCAGCTTTTTAAGGTTATATTTATAAGCTATAAAATGAGGATATTAGTTAGTAAACTTCACAGAGGGGTTTCCAAGCACAAATAGCAAATTACGTATAGCTCTTCAGTGTAATAGGACGGAAAGTTTAAGCTATAGTAAATAAAAATGACAGCTGTTCCATATGTTTCAGCAAGCAACACTGTAAGAATATCAAGAAGAGAATCAAGAAAAAAGCCATAAAGTTTCATGAAAAAGGTGTTATTGTTTCTGCATTGAGGAGTCCAAATATCTGAGGCTTATTTGAATGGAAGATAAGCTCATGTAGTTTCAAAACCAGATCATTTTTTGATCCATTGAGAATTTTATATGAGCAAAAAAAAAAAGAAGTAGCTCTTCCTCAAACACCAGAAACAAGTGGGAAAAAAGCTCCAAACCCAAGATCTGATATTTCTACACAATTATATTAACATTCAAAATACTCCTGACATATGGAGAAATCAGCTTGTGGAACTTCCTGTCACAGGAATAAGAGAAAAAAAGAAAAGAATTCAGTTATTTTACTAAGACTGAGACACTTCTAATCATAAGCAAAAATAGGTACATGCATAACTTCACATGCAGATGTTTGTTCCAGCAGCAGATACTGTTAAAACTTTTAGAGATATATCTGGAGAAATAAGAAACATGGACTGGTTTGGGATCTAAATGAAAGTAACTCTCCCATTAACCTTTGCACTTCTCATGAGACACTTCACAAACCTGGGCAGCCTTCTCACATCCCTACAGCACAAAGCTCCTGCAGCTGGCCATAGAGAAAATCAGAAAGTGTAAGAAGACCCCTCCTGTCTGCACAGCTTATTTTATAAAAATTACATTTCCCTTTCTTTCTACACTGGAGAATCTGATAACAATGGTTTTAGTGAAATGATATAGCAGAAGTTAAGTTCAAGGTCTGATTCCACCTCACAGTCCCTGTGCTTTACGTAAGTTATGACTGTCAGCTTGCAGTGCTCACCCTGTGTGTCTTCAAGGTGATGAGATGATCACACATGTATGATATGAATCTTACCAGTGTGTGTAAATATCTGATGGTGAGATTAAAGAAGATGGCAATAGGCCATACTCAGTTGTGCCCACTGACAAGAAGAAAGTCAGTGGACAGAAATGGAAATAAAAGTAATGCCATGCAAACTTAAAAGTCTTTTTTACTGTGAGAGTGGTCAGATTCTGGGACAGGAATAAAGAGTTTGTGGAGGCTGAAGGATATTTTGATTAACCTTGGAGATCTTCAAAACCCAACTGGACACATCCCCGAGCACCCTGGTCTTGTTGACCCTGCCTGACTGTGGGGGTGGACTAGCTGGACCAGAGCTGCCTTTCTACTTCAACTGTTCTGTGCACCTGCCAAAATAACAATCAACCTTGCAACCAGCATAATGATTCTTCTGTTTGAGTAATCTACCTGTATATTTATTGATGAAGAAAATAAACTGTATTACTTTGGCATCCCCTACACAGACTATACAATACTAATGGAAGACAGCAGAATTAACTTGTAATTAGATATTATTTTCTTAATCTGGATGGTACTGATTTTCAATGGCGCGGAACTAATTTAGGTACAATGACTCTTGACTCACATACATCACTGCAGTAATACTATGTGGTTACTACAGAAGGCTTTTTATTTATAGGTCTCCAGGGGCATTGCAGATGCACTATGCAGTTATACCTGATTTCATACAACCCTAGAAATTCACACTGGAAAAGACCTTAATCCCAAAGCAAATTAGCCTAATGTGTTCAATGAAGGTCTTCAGTATATACAAAATAGAGACTCCGAGACTACCCCAGGCAATCTGCTACTGTACTTGGAGGAAGCTTCCCCTCACAACAAAAGTGAATCCCCCGTGATTATTTTATCTATCCTGACCATGAAAAACAAGTTCTTTTCAACAGCTTTTTATGTACCTGAAAGCTTGATATCTCTTTTCTTGACTGAATTAGACCATGTCTTCTAGATTTGTGATTACTCTCACTGACCATACCTGGACTCCTTCCAGTTAGTCCACATCTTTCTTTAATTTATACAAATGACATAAGAAGGTCTGGCTTTATAGGTAGAGTTCCTGCATACATGAGGTTTTTTGGAAGTTCGGGGAACAAAGCAGAAACAATGCTGGGTTTTGGAACAAAACCAAGCTTTAAAAATACTGCAAAAAATAAAAAGCCTTAGAGGAGGAAAATAAAAATCTTTAAATATCCAAAAGGTCTTCAATCCTTGTTCTCAGATCAACTACTTCTAGTGGTTCAGGATATTACAACTTTTCTACTAGAAGTTTTTGCCTGAGGAGCAGAGTTGGATGTATTAACAGATCTTGAATCCAGATCACAATGCACTTCTAATTTAACCTGTTGTATAAAACCCCTGCATCAAGCCCAAGAGTTGCTGTTTGAGCTAAGCATATCTTTCAGAAAGACAGCCAATCCTGATTTAAGGACTGCCAACAATAAGGAATATATCAGATCCCTAGATAAATTATTCCAATGGTTAATTACACCACCTAATTGCTAGTTTGAATTTGTCCAACCTAAAGCTTCCAGTCATTTGATACTCTTATGCTTTTGTTTACTAAACAAAAGATCCCTCTATTATCAGAAATATTTCTTCAGCTGCTCACTGTAATGCAGCTGTCTCAGATGTTGCCTCTCTTCTGTAGAACTCTTTTGTAGCATTTCTAATATGATAACATTTTATTTAGTGCATTTAGTATTTGCTCATTTAATTGAGATATCAGAACCTCTGGGTTTCAATAATCGTCTACTGGCACATACAAAAGTAACTACAAGAGCCAAAACTTCTGAAGATATTTCATAGTGATTGAGATCAAATCTTATCACTCGGGACCCAACACAAGTGGACTTCTTCAATCTCATGCAGAATGTCCCTTGTACCAACATCTTCCCCTTTCATTCAGTAGTATAGCAAGTGAGAGAATTTAGCAACCAACTTGGCAGCTCAGTTCCACTTCTAAAGAGCAACTGTAGCAACTTAGTCCGTTGACCTGAGAAGGCTTGTTTTTGAATGAATTAGTTGCTTCTTGAAGTGGTGGTTTGCAATTTTAAGGGTCTTGAAAATTGTCCATATAGTCTTAGTGATTAGAAACGTTGACAAAACTGTAGCCATCTGTCCCCACAGTGGTATGGGGAGGTCCTGTTCAAAATCTGCAGCTACAGTTCATTGTACAGTAGCATTACTGAGTCATGTCTTCTTCATGAGATTATTTTGTGTCTGGTTTCCCTGGAAACTCTGAGCATAAACAGAAGATGTAGGCCTTATTTCTACTGAGAATTTCTTGATATTTGGCAGATTGGACAAGTAACTACTGCACATGTGCAGATTGACTCAAACATGGATGTGCACTGAGATATCTTTGTCCTGTGTGTGCTGAATTTAACAGCACATGCACTGGAAGTGTGATATTTACCAGACATATCCAGTCCCTACATCTGTGTTGTAGAGTCAGTCTGCTTATGCACCATGAATTTGCCACACTTACAATGTATCTAACAAACTGCATGTTTCTATAGATCATTAAGGTCACTTGGGTCCTGCACCTGATATGTGCCCTGAGTACAGAGGCCATCGGCATTGTGCAGACAGCTGCAACTCCCACTTTTCCCAGTGGCAATCAAAATTCACATATTTCATTTTGTAGAAATTCCTTAAAGAACAAGTAAGTATATCTTGCCTTGTCATTTAAATTCAAACTGATTGATCTATAATATATTTTACCTCCAAGGTACTATTGTCCTTTTAATTAATTTTTCAGAGTATTAAGATAGCATCTTAATGAAAACATGTAGTGCTAGTACTGGAAGTTTTTCTACCTCTAGTTTGGGTGTTTTTACTGCAAAATCAGAGGAAGTATATTAATGTTGGCTAATTAACAAGATATTCTGCAAGTTCTGAATTGTTTAATTCCACAAGTTCCATACCATTGCACCGAAAACAGAATACATGCATTTAACTTGGTTTTAAACACCTTCTCAGACATTTTTATTGCTCTTTTACTGTTTGTAGATGTTAAAAGTCAAAACAAAAAAAAAGTAGTAGATGAGATCACCTACTCCTTTTTTGTGATTATCATTCTTTAAGGCTAGATAGCACTTCCTTCTAGTAAAGTGAAGAGTGGGACCATCACTAAGAATTATATAGCACAAAATAAGGAAAGGAAGGAATCCAAGTAACGTTGAGAGTGGACAACTTCACTATCTCTGCCATACATCACTTGCCTCTAAAATTACTTTGCTCTAATACACAGCCTTTGATCTAAAGAAATTAGCCATCTTCTCCTCTCTTGAGGAGATAAAGGTGAGACTATATAGCCAGCTTTAGTGCAGGATACTGTATTATCTTGGGTCACTTCCCATTTTGCTCTCAGAAGGTCCATGTGTGTGTGCTGATTCACTCTTGGTCTGTTCTGGGGCAGCCAAATGCCTCCTTTACAGAGAAGCAGCCAGTTAGCCCCAGGGTCTGTTCCAGCTGGAGTATTCAAACGATGCCTAGTTTAGGTCCCCTGCCTCCATAGTGTAGCACTCAAATGTCTTTCTGTACTTGTCCTGCAACGTGCTTCCTTGGCTTCAAAACTGCCATGTGAATGGCTACAGAAGAGCTTTGTCATTATTTCAGGTGCTCAGGACTGAAAAAGCCCATAAAATTAACAATTTTATTTCAAGTCTAGAGGGGGATTATACTGTATCTTATAGTTCCAGCACTTAATAATGTGAATACAAGCCAGAGAACACCAACTGAGTGGGGAGCCAGGACTCAGTGTAGCTTCCAGAACCAGCAGGGGCCAAAACCAATTACATCAAAACAAACAAGTAAAAATTAAATCCTCCCATATATATGCATATTAGTGTATGTTATATATTTATATTTATATATATAATCTAAGTGTGATTTCTGGGTGGGCAGTTCTCCATTTAAAAGTTCTTCCTCGCTCACTTCCTCAGCTACAACATTTGGAGCAGGACTAAAGCATCACAGCACTGCACAGTGTTAATGTTTCTGTAGGTCTCATGACTTACAGTGTGCTTTTCCTTGTCTCTCCTCTGCAGAGATTACGCAGCTTTGTATCTGATAAATACTGTTTGTTTTAGCTCAAAGAGTAAAAGCTTTCACTTTTTACATTTTCTAGTCTCCTCCTGCCTTCTGACTCATAATGACTGTTTGCTCTTCTGTAGTGTCTTCTAGACGATGTCCAAGTGTAAAAGAACAAATACATTTGACTACATGATAAAAGAGTGGGTTGTTCCAGGATGTGTAACTCTATCTATTTAATTAGGTAGCAATCAATTTAAATATGTTCAATATATTCTCTCATCATCGCAGGATTTGTAGGAGTCAGTGTGTTATCCAGCTGGTTGTCATTCTCTAGTTCAAAGTGAAAGAGAGATCATAGGACACAGATGTAGCTGAGAGTTTTAAACCAGACCTCAGACAGAAAGGAAGGTCTTTTAAGGAGAATTATCATCTTCAACTCTGAGAATAAGTGAAAGGTTATTGGTGCTTACAGATTGCCAAATTTTCTGATTTGGGGCTGGCTGTGTATACTGGTTTGTGTATGGATTTTGTTGGATGACAATTGGACATGCATAATCAGGTGTCCAGATGACATCCAAAGTTCCTAGTAAGCCACACACTCAAAACCAGGAGTATAAACTGGTTTCATTTCTGCTGCCTTGTTGAAAAGAAAGAGCACAATGTGTATTTGTTAAATTTTTATACAAAACATTAAAAAAATTTATGATATGAACAGGTTCTTAGAGCAGCTAATGAAATGAAAAAAAGTAGTCATTCTTCTAAGCTCTGTTGCTTAGTTTAACACTATATGAGCTTAGCTGTTTGCTTACTTTGTTAATTTCATTATCCAGTATATTTTATCAATCCATGAAAGTTTTCAGTTTTTTGCTTAGGGATCAAAAGCCATACCCAAATGGCACTCTCACTGAAGTTCAAAGTACATTTTTTAAAACAAAACCTGTAGAATTTGGAAAGATAAGAGGGAATAAATATCATGGATTTGGTTCTATTTTTCCTTTTTCTTTTAATGTAAAAGGATCAGGGTTCTAATGGATTTTAGCTATGTATTTTATAGATTAAATCTATATATGTGTTTTGGAAATGGCCCTCATTAATAAACAGATGCTTTTCATATAAATAATGCAATGATAATGTTAAAGGGTCCTGATAGACCTCATCTTAAATACTTTCACAGTTTTGACTGACCCACTATACAAAAGATAGACTGAAACTGAACATGGAGCAGGATAAGTTTTTTCAGTCCTGCTCTGATCCTCCCTGTAGCTTACAATGATGTTACTGAAAAGATTTTTTACCTAGTAGGGCAAAGGTTGAAAAAACAGCTATAAAAAGATCAAAAGTATAATACCAGACCTGGTAAAGGATTGTTTAAGCTGAAGGAGAAGTACAAAACAAACGAGAATAAACTAGCCATGAATAAACTAAGAAAGAAAATTAGAATGTGGCTTCAGATAAAAAGAGTGGTGAGATTTTCATTCCCCTGTCCAATGAGAGTGGTAGGACAAGGCCAGGGTCCCTGCTGTCCCCTGGCACAATGCATGGACAGCACCAGTGGAGTAATGCACTTCTTCCACATTATCTAACCTATGCACTTCTAAAACAGCATGGTTCAGATTAGAGTTTGGCTCTGAAAACATTGAAAATCTCAACACTTTCTTTGGTTATTCATAGATTACTTTTGTTAAAACCATGACATCATCAATAAAAAACTAGTACCCAAAACTTTGCATTTGCTTGCATTCATGTAGATGTGAAGCTAGTCTACAGGTCTGTGTGTGATATCTGTGTTGATCTCAAATGAAAAGAATGTAGTTTTGAATCACTCTAGTATACCCAATGGCATTTCACCAAAATTTCCACCAAATGTCACCACAATCTGGTTTTGCTGTGCTCACATCAAAACAAATAGATCCCAAACTGTAGCAATTGGAAGATATCATGCCAGTTTTAAAATTTCTTTTTCCTAACCATGTTTGGTTCTCATATTTATTAAGACTTTTTTGTAGCCTTCTAAGTTTGTTTTGATTATTTTCAGTTCCTAACCCAGCTCAGACACCTTTATCATCTTTCAGGTCTGAAAAATTACTATAAAAGAGTCTGTCTCTGGTATAATCACAATGTAAAGTATATTTTTATGTTTAATACAAGGAAATTATGCGTTGAAAGGTAAAGCAACATATAATTAATAGAAAACCTGGCTAATGATAGCTAAAATACATCAAAGCATTCTCCAGCCCATTGGCTAGTATATATGCTTTCGGCAAAGTACTAACTTCCAAGCAAATTAACTTCTTTTCTAACTAGGGATCTTTTTAAGTTTTATAGTAGAAGACGCTGATTGAAGCTTTGATTCATTAATAAGATGATAGATCCATGTCATTGACTCATGCAGTTGATGCATAAGTTGATGCATGATCTTCCTGTTACAGTATTTTAATTGATGACTGCTGAACATGTGGTACTCCTAAACTTGTCCAAATACCACCATTGTTATGGCAGTTGTGTTTGTGTCATATATTTGGGACTTAGGTCAAGGGCTATGGTAACATAAAGAGGCCCTTTTGGGAAGTTACCTTGGCATTGATTTCATAGGTACTGTTTCCATCAGTTTGTCTTAGATGTTTTGTATGTAATTTTTATGGATCTATGAATGTTTAGGGCCAAAAGACATTGCAAGGACTATTCTAACTTTCTGCATAATGCATTACATGGACTTCCTTCAGTGAAGAGAATTACTAGGGTCTGCTACCTAAGTTGTATCAACTGAAGTTGTATGGGGCCTAATTACAGCTTACCCAGACTAAAATCAAATTGGGATCTTCAAGGAAACCACAAAAAGTTCACTAGTACAAAAAGTCTGTTCATCTTCCTACTTTTAAATGTTCACTGTTGAGTTTGTTTTGTAGAACTCAGTCTGGGTGAGGAAAATATATCTAGAAACTAATTACTGGCAAGGCTTTGAGAAAGACCTTGCACAGGTCTTCATTATAATGTTCTGTTCTGATTGCTGTCTATGCTGTGGTTAATTGCTAAGTGAGTCATCAGGATGATGCTACCATTTTTGCTCTATTATCAAATATTTTGAACATGGCTCTGCTGCCCCCTCTAACTCACAGGGTCTTTATTGCATATTGATTGTTTATCTCATGAGGATTCTAGGACATCATGCTTTCCTGCCCTTGAGGGTTGGGCCTAAACTGAGCAGAGCAGAATTACAGGGTTTCAAGAAGCCCTCTGTTCAAAGTGTCCTCACAGCCGTGAGTCAACTTTCCTTCAATTGATGCTGTATTTTCATAGCATTGTTCAGCTCTAAAGACGAGAAGCCATTGCACAATTAAGCTAGATGTAGTCTTGTTTCCCTGCTTACTAATCTTAAGAAGCTGTTTTGCTTTATGTTTCACCTAACAAGAAGTGTAAGGTGGAGCTTTGAGAAGATGAGAACGTGTTCAGACCCATTTTCTGATGGAGCTTTTTCAGACGACTCTGAAATCATATATGGCCATCATCCATCATTAATAGCTAGTTTAACTATTACAGCAACTCAGTTCTTCATCAGCTGAGTAGTGTTTCGGTTAGGTGCTTGTACTGAAGCACAGACAAAAGAGAAGGAAAGTGTCATTATGCCTTACTATATTCTCATTTTTACACCTATTCAATCAGAATCACTTAATCAATCAGGATCCGTGTTTCTGATCAGCTGTGTCCCACTGCCTTGTAAGTGTTGCAGTAAAAGATTTTTCTGAGGTTATGGACACATGTCGTAACTATTTTTCTGTAATTCAGAAAAAAATGTAATTGAATAGAAATAAAATTTATATGCAGTCTGACTTCACTCTAAACACACTATCTACACTTGGTAAGCACTATAGCATTGAATTTCTTTGCAGATCTTCTGAAGATGTTTCTATCACTTCTGAAAGAAAGGCAAATCTTGGTGTCTTTGAAAAGTAGGGCAAACACATTTTTCATAAGCAAATCACATAGTCTGAACCTACAGACAGCAATGCCCATCAGAGAGGTGAATCAGGGAACTTCACCTTGTTGTCAATCAATGTGCCATTCCTAAAATAGTGAAATCTAAATGCTTGATTCGTACAACAGTGAAATTAAGAATTGAAGATAAATTCTGTATTTTGTGGCTGATAAAAGAGTCATGCCAGAGTGACAGATAGAAGCTCTACATCCCCAGTAAGAGAATTCAAAACAAAAAGAGGACACAGGTCAGCTTGTTAAAGACAATCCTTTGAACCCCCCTGTGTGGGACATGTCATAGGCAGAGAAGAGAGAAGAAGATGCAGAGCAGGTTATGAGACATACACTTGAGGCCGACAGGAATTTGGAATAGTGCAGAAGCCCACGGCGGAGTCTGGGAGGGGACCTATAAACTTATCTAGTAGCAGAAGCAATGATTGAGAAAGGCAAAGAAGGAAGAGTCATGGCTTCCTATTGAGGATGTGGGAATTTATCCCAGCCCAAAGTGTCTTCTAATGAGTTTCAAATGCTACCTTAGCCTCATCCTTCCCCTACATATATACACTGTCTGCCACAACTGGTTTGTCTCATTTTGTTTTGCTGGGGTATTTTAGTACACTATTTTAAAATACACGACTTCTTTTTTTCCCAAATCAGTTGAAAAGTGTCTCAGTTCATGTAAGATATCAGAGCTTCAAAACCTGTTTTCTTTCTATATCAATACAAATGCAAAATTATATTGACATTTTCCACATACAGGAATTCTGTAAAAGAGACTAGTGTTTTGGAAAATTGGAAGGGATTACAAATTGTATAATTCAAGGAACAAAACAGACACATAACCAGATGACCAGGCCAAGAAAATGACCGCCCAATGTTTGCACCAAGCCGTAACAGGAGTCTGCTTACTGACAGATGTCACAAAATTACCATGTCTCACTAACTTTCAATTCTAAGAAATTATTGATTTCTAACAGTAAACTAGGCCACAGGAAAACTTTCTCATTAAATTGAGAGCATGCACATGTATGCGAGTGTGAGTTTGTATGTGTATCTGCAAAAAGATGTCAGTTATTTATGTTGACTCCCACTCAGTCCAGCTCTGCTTTCCTCTTGCTGGCTGCTGGAACTTGTGAGGTTGGTACCACCAGTTGTGGAGGTATAGAATAAAAGTACATCTAATAAATGGATTTGGATTAACATTGTAAGGGTCAATATCTTCATAAACGCCATATGCAGAGACACTTTCCTGCCCATCCTTCCCATCCTGAATCCATGTCCTTCACACAAAATTGTTCACTTGAGGAATGGATTGTGCCAGCATACCCTTGCTGCAGCTGCTGCCAGGTGTCATCTAAAGAGTTGCAAACATTGCCAGTCCTTTGAATTTAGAATTCAATAAAACAACTGGAAACCACATAAGGAGGTGCAACAAACCTCTCCAGAAAACTAAATGCCAAGGGGAAAATGTCACTGACAGAACGAGATTTTTCAGTTTTCAGCATGATGGTTAGTCCGGTCATTAGAGTAACGTACTCATTACTGAGGCACTGCTAGCTACCATCTCAAAGAGGTGATTGGATTTACCCATTTGCCTCCAAAATCTGTGCAATCCCTTCCACATGAGCTAGAACTGACTTCTTATAAATCACTGTTGCAACTATTCAACTCCTCTTGTGCTGAGGGACTGAATTACCCACACAAAGGTGCCATACTGGGATTACAAACACATTACCCACTATACCACATGCTGGGGAGCATGACTATTAAGTATCAAAGGCAGATTTTCATAGAGAAGAATGAGTCACAGAAGCAACATATTCTTTTCTTTCTCAGTAAGCAAAAGAAGAAAGCCAGTGAGAATTAAAATAAAACCATCACCTCTAAACAGTAATATCCACCAATGCTAACCTAGTAAAAAATACCTTTCTGTCTGTTCTGTCACTGTCAATGTCTGCCACTGAGGTAGCAGGAACCACCAGTGTGACCCTTAATAATAAAATTCCTCTATTAAAGTGTAATAAAAGTTTGAAAAATAAGACTATGACAATCTTGTGCTGTTCACTTATATCAATTTGTGACATCTCCCACTTTTTAATATTCTCAAATTTTATCTTTCCTTTAAAAAAGTAATTGTTCTGTATGTGGATATTTATTAGAAATGAAACATTTCTTCTTTATCTGATAGCCTTGAAAAACAGTGTGTAACAATCCCTGATGGTCTGCTCAAGGTTTGCATATATATTTTTATCACATCAGAGCAAGTGGAGATTCAGAAAAGGATTTGAAATTACAGATGCTGATAGACATACGGCTATAAAAGTAAGATGAAAATACCAATCTGAAATTATAAAACTTGCGGACTCACACCATGCTGAGGTTGTGTTAGCAGGCAGACGCATGGATGAATGTTGTGATACTAACCAATGCTGATCACTGAACCTACCTACACTATTCCTTTAATTTAGAAGCCCTGACCCATCTTCATGTCCTGCAAACCAGCTTGCTAGAGAAATGTTTTTCTTTTTGCATCCAAATATCTACCTGCCCACAAAGCTTTTAAGTAATTATATGTAGCAACTTACTTTTTCAAACCTACAATGGACATTGATTCAATCCTGCACCTGCAGCTGGCTTTTCACAGCAATATAATGGCTGTTGCTATCCTATTTGTTAATCTATAGCTGTATAGAGTGGTGACACTTATGTCACAGTTTCATTTTTTGAATATCAGTTCTACATCAGGTGTGTAAAGATGGAAGAGTTTACGAGGAACCTCTCTCTGCAAGTGTGCATATATCCTCACCAAAACATTTCTAATGCCATTTCACAGATGTAGCATAGACAGATTACAGACTGGGAATATAAACCAGGATGCACTCAAATAATCTAAGGGTCCTAGCAGGGATTTGACAGAGCACTCTGTATGCAAAGCATGTGACTCAGCAAGAGACTGCCTTCCCAAATTCCTTTCTCATTAAGAATGGGGTGTGGCAAGGAAGTCATGTGTGACTGCTTTGGTAAAAATGTGTTAGCCAGATGAATTTGGGATGGCTGTAGTCTTTGGGTGGCAAAGCAAATGAATAAGTTAGTGTTGGTCATCCTGAATATGTATCAGCGTGGCCTTTGTACCACATCACACAGGCACTTCTGTGTTGTCCCAAATGCAGCAAGAAACCCAGGCCTTTGCGGGGTTTTTTCGAACAAAAAAATTTGAAATTATTTAAGACAGGTTTTCCTCATGACAAAATTTTTTTGGTGAGATACAGTGGGGAAAAAGTTACTTTGAACTTAATATAGACTTATTAGACAAAGCAGTATATTCTCAGCAAGACACAGGTATTAGCCATTAGATATTCACCATTAGTACAATATCCCTTCTACAAGTCTCCTGATGGTTTATCAAGCTAGCAACAATGAAAATGCCATTTTTATTAGTGATTATGATGTGAGAAGGAAAGAATCAACACTGTTTCTAAAGCCTAGCACTAGTGTATGTAGACTAGCAATATTAGGGAAAATAATTTATAAACTTCATTAACAAAATATATGGTGTAGAAGGTCCTGAGAAGAATTTAAATTGGTAGTTCATAATTCCATTGTCTGTCCTTTCACAAATTATGTGCTGCTTTTGAGCAAGACCACTTTGAGACAGACAGCTCTGCTCCTAAGCCACAATGGAGCTGTTTGCAACACAAGAGAGAGCCAAATTCTTCTGGGCAGGAGGAACAGGAGTGTACACTCACAAGCCATTAGAACCACCTCCTTCATTCAAAGTTTAATGAACTTCTCTTGCCCTGCTTTTGTAAATGTGTAGGATGAGAAATGAAAAATACGTTTAGGGAAGGAAAGACAATTTTTGTTGGGAATGGCTGTGCTCCTGGAGATGATTCAGGGGTTAAGGAAGATAGTAAAACCTGATGCATCTTTTGAAAAGTGACAGGTTCTGAACTTTGAAAATGCCTGTGCTTATGTGTTAAATTGTAATGATGTATTTGAAAGAAGTTTTATTCATGATTGCAGCCCTCCTCACTTCTTCCATGTAGCTC
>NW_008655685.1:84136-87430 GCF_000695815.1 Acanthisitta chloris
ATACAGGGTTCACAATGGGAATTCAATGTGTGGAGCAGTTGGAAAAAGGAAGCCAAGAATAAAAAGAAAGAATTAACCATAGTTAATATTCTTTTGCTTCTGAAAACCCTTCGGCTTCAAGAAATGACGTATTTTTTGTATATTTTTAACCTATTTTGATGCAATTGATCTTTCAATAATGCTTAAGGGCAAAACCAGGGCAGACTCCTTCCTGTCCCAATGATAGGGATAAAAGATAAAGGTACACAGTTTGTGCAGAAGCTGTTCATATGGGAGGACTGATGAAAGTGAGGAGCAATAAAAGGCTATATGAAATTCAAGATGAACAGCTTCTGCATGGTAAGGCAGCAACAGAAGCCAGTTTCATGGAAAGGGGGACAGTTGGGACCCACTGTCCACATTTAGGAGTACTCCTGAGACCCAGCATATCACAGGCTTGGTCTAAGCATGTATCATATATCTATGATTGGCTTTAAAATCTAGACTTTTTAACAACCACACACACAGCCCCCTCACCCCATCAGCTTCTTTTTCACCAACTCGCTTCAAGAGAATAAAGAGTTTCTTTCTAATGAAGTCTGACTATTCTGTAGGAGTGGGTCAATGATGCTTTTTTCTACAAGCCTTTGAAACTGGAGTTTGAGTCTAAAAAGGAACTTTGTTAAAATGGGCCTTCTCATTTAAAAATCTATTGGTACTGAATAATAACATTTTTTTTTTCCTTTTTGCCAAACAGTAATTTTTAATGTTTCTTTCTTATTCTAGTTTTACAGCACTGACAGTAGAGAGAGAAAACGAATTCTCTTCCATCTTGAGCATCTTCAATAGAACTCTGGTCAACATCCAGTCAGCTACAAGGGAATAAATTTGCAGAAAATACCAGATTTTCACAAGTGCTATGGAGAACATTTATAGCTCTAATGATAGGTCTTACTGTGTGCAGTACAACACACAGTTTGTGTAAAATATTCTTCAAGACCTTCATGACAGTGGTATCCAAACTGCAGACTTGTCCTTGACAGGCATCTTGCAAGCTTCTCTATACAGATGTGTGGCACCCCTCATGAATAGGCAATTCTACGGATGTTTCTTCAAGGAAATTTCTAAAAACCTTTCATGCGTGAAAAACAGATTCTTCATTCTACATTTTATCAAGAACTTAGCAGAAAAAGGCATGTCTTCAGAGATTTCTGATCAAAATGAAAATAAATTCACTAAGCCAATGTTCAGGGCACTGGCAATGCCTAAAAGGTGCAAATTAAAATATTTTTTGTGGTGAAGTCATTGCATGAATAAAAGACATTAACAAAAGCCATTCACAGCATTTTTACATGTCAGGTGAGTGGTTTTGCTGCCAGACTTTTTTATATAGGTGTTTGACAGTTTTACATGTTGTTCCAAGCAAAAGCATTTAAAAATTCATCAGTCCTGAAGAGAACATGTGACATGCTGACTGGGCAGCCCTTATTCCAGTTAAGCTCTGATGTTGGCCTTGCAATAAGACTTGGTAGGAGATGTTACCTCTGCAGTACTAGAACTGTTTCTCTACCAGCCTCTGCTCCAGTTTAAGTTGTTTAACTGCGGCCTAATTGATTACTACATAGTAGCAGGACACGGCACATGGAAAAACAGCCAGACCCTGTTTCACAGATGTTGATTGAATATTCACAGGATAATAGAGCAGCTTAATTAACCTTTTGGAAACTATTGCAAATTACCTGTCTGATTATTTCACCTCCGCAGCTACCTAAACTGCAAATCTGCTATTTTGTGACTCTATTTGCAAATGCTCTTAATGGACAAAACTCACCTTCAACGTACAGGAGTAGAGGCAGGGAAAGAAAACAGCAATCCTTCTCTAACTGTCGCCCCGTGATCCATCTTCTGCTCCCCCTTGTCATTTGAGCATCTGCTTTGCTGACATGGCTGGACTTGAAAAATTTCAGTATCCACTTAGTTAAGGGAAAGTTGATGGGTATTTCCTGAGATTATTATGATCACTTGCCATCTAGATGTCAAATAGCAGAGACAATACAGTCCTTTAATGTTCCTAATGAAATCTTAAATTGTGAAAGGAAATGGAGTCTGACTTCTCCTTCATAGATGCACCTATGTTCATTATTTCATTGGGCCCCAGGAACTCCAAACGGTATTTCTCTTCGTGGTAGGTTGACCGTGGCTAGACAGCAGTTGCCCACCAAGCCATTCTATCATCATCTGGCATGGGGTCCTCTGGGAGCTGCAGATGGATATCTGATCCACCATGGACCTCCATGGGCTGCAGGGGCACAGCTGCCTTACCATGGTCTGCACCACAATTGCTGGGGAATCTCACCTCCAGCACCTGGAGCACACCCTCCCCCTCCGTCTCCACTGACCTTGGTCTCTGCAGGGCTGTTTCTCTCATATTCTCACTCTTCTCTTTGGCTGTAGTTGCCATGCTTTTCCCCCCCTTCTTAAATCCCCGAGGTGTTACCACTGTCACTGATGGGCTCATTCTTGGCTAGCAGTGGGCCTGTCCTGGAGCCTGCTGACATTGGCCCTCTCAGATATGGGGGAACCTTCTAGTAGCATTTCACAGAAACCATCCCTCAAGTGCCTCTGCAACCAAAACCCTGCCACGCAAAACCAATACACTCTTCATATTAATCTAATTCCATCCCCTTTCCAACACATATTCATGAAAAAAATGTCTCTTCAGGTGAGGGCAGTGCCTATCAGCTGCCACAACATCTCACACTACCCTCAGTCACTAGGATGGTAGCTACAGTAATTATAAACTACTTGATATTTAATATAACTAGAAAGAGTCTTAACTTTTCAAGTATAAACATATTTAATAATAAAATAATTGCAAATCAGAAATATAAATATTTAATTTCAGAAAAATTTACTCCTTTAAAATATTTTTCCATAGCATGTTTTAAAGATAGAACTTTATTGGAACAGACCTGTTTCCCAAACAGCTCCCTTTTCACCAGTCTGTATTTGTCACTCAGAATAGGACTTACCTGAAGTTTTCCATTCAGTGTTAACATCTTGCATTGACTAAAGAGCAACCCGCCCATTATCCCTGTTATGGTCTGCTCTCTGTTTATTTTGTCTAAATGCTTCTTTAAAGGGTTTGTAATTCCAGTGTCACTTTCTGACAGTTTACAGCTCATGCTGTAATTTTCCAGGCATCATTCAAAATGTAGTATATTAGCAGAGAGATCAGCTCCCTCACATGCCAGATTTGGCTCTAGATGACTGATAATACCAATTTCTGTACCACTCTGCCAAATGGCATACTCC
>NW_008655685.1:87461-103480 GCF_000695815.1 Acanthisitta chloris
ATTCCAGTGGAAAAATCTCCTTTTCTTTCAGTTTTTGTAAGAAGTAAAATTGTGTTACAGAAGTTTTACCAAACAGAATTTTTTTGCAAAGCAATAAAGAAAAGTAAGTATATTTCCAATCAATTAAGACAGCTAGAAGAAACATATCAGTTTTAGGCCTTTCATCTGGCTCTTAAGAAAAGAGCTATCTCCAGATGACAAGCATGCTTAAATGACCCTTTCTTCCTCATATAGAAACATAGGGTTTATAATATGTACATGGAAAAAAAAATCTAGTTACAATTCCAGGCTAGTGTGTGCAGTGAATTAGGTCTCTCCTTCCAGAAGCTGTAATTTGTATGCCTGTTTTCTGGAAACTTTCCTAAGTCAGCTAAGAAAATGTTCCGGGTTTTGCTTGTGTGAATGCACATACAAGTAAATGCCTCTTGAATCATAAAATTACTCCTGTATGCCAAACATGGTCCTGTTAGAAGCCTCTCTCCTTATTCTGATCTCATAACACTGTTAGACCTATCCAACTGAGAGATCAAAAACAAGAACTAGAAATTAGAAATTCCTTGTCTTTTGACAGTAAATTGCTTTTCTTTAAAAATAAGTTCCACAAGTCTCAATGGAAATTATCCTGATGGACAAGTTATTTATTGGGCAAACTGCATTATTTTATGGCCCTTATCCAATGGAGGACTTAAGCATGTGCTTACTTTTAGCATGAGAGTATTCT
The DNA here is from genome assembly GCF_000695815.1 of Acanthisitta chloris. Taxonomy (NCBI): domain Eukaryota; kingdom Metazoa; phylum Chordata; class Aves; order Passeriformes; family Acanthisittidae; genus Acanthisitta; species Acanthisitta chloris. The sequence continues at coordinate 88,183 of NW_008655685.1, forward strand.
CATTGGTTTCAGTACAGCTTCACATATTTAAAGCTAAGCTGTGTTTAAGTGCTTTGCTGGATTGTGGCCTGTTTCATCTGACAGTAACAGGAACTTAATGGAGATTATAGCTGCTATGGAGAGATGACATAAGTTTAAACAACAGAAAAATTTCAGACTGCATAGGACTGTTGAGTTCTATCAACCTTCTATGTATTTTAGATCACAGCACATTGACTCTTCTTAGAAACTGTAAGTACGATTTTCTTTTTTCATTAAATTTATTTACTTCTTTATCACAAGTGTCCTGAATGGTGTCTTTATGCATAGGCACTTCCAAATTCAACATGTGTGACCATTGCCATTGTGGAATAGCTGTTCCCCTGCCTGACCTCATAACCAATGAGGACTGAAAGATTCAGAATAAGAACAGCAGGCTTTATTTTGGTATCTCCTTATATAAAAAAGTGAAAATGTTCTAGCTCTTTTTTTATCTCCACCACACAGGTATACACCAGGTTGTGGACATGCTTTTCAAGTGACAGAATAATTTTTATGAGATTTTTGGTTTTCTGTGTGTGTTTCTGAGGTCAGAGATTTAATAAATGAGCTTCTCAGTTGTCTCCTGTAGTGACTAAGTGCTTTAAGCACTTAGGGTGAGATTTGCAGCCTAAGATTTGTAGCTAGGAGCTGTGCTGTTGGGTGACTTTGTTCCTATGGTCATACTGTTTCTGCCTTTGAAAAAAAGGTTTGAAGGTGGACTGGTGAATACTAGCAAATTATCAGTATTATATTCTTTATTATAATGTGCCTTACAATTATTAGAAAAGGTGACACCAGTTCACTGAGACTTTCTACTTCATCTTCCCTACATTACCTCCCAGGGACATTATGAATTGAAGTGGTACAGTTATATAAATGTCTATAAAGTTGTACAAATTACTAGATACTGTTATGTCCCATAACTAAGCTGCTGAAAAGACACATTTCTTTAATGATCATAGTCATGAAACCTCAGAAAGATCATTGGATCTAGACACCGAGAAGCACTTTATAGATAAGTAGGAAAATGCACGTATCATTTCTGGTGGCTCCAGTAAATGTTTTGAGTAATATTACACTCTGTATGCCAGATGTAGGATATACGACCCCATGCAAAGCATCTCTGCAGTACTGCTGTTCTATTTCCTTCACTCTACTGCCGGACTATCTATGCATAGCAATGTATTTTACTGGGAAGGCTTTCCCTGTGGTCACCTGAATGCTGTCATGCTTCAAAATACAGCACACTTTGAAATAATGTGCAGCTGAGAGGCAGCTACAGATATCTTATTTCTAATGAAAAAGCCTTCTGGGTCAGGTTTTTGAGGCATACAAGTCTGGCTATACCTGAAAAATTAGGCCAGTGTGTAGTCTGTCCAAACTGCTGGCTACTGAACATCTTGGGGCCATACAACCAGACTGCAAAGCTGTACCTGTGCTGTTGTGTTAGTCCAAGTGTGGCATTTGTCTGTATGTTGCTGTGTTTCATGTGAGCATGTCACACAGTCCTTGTTCTGATGCATTAGGACAAGTGTAATACACCTCTGTTCACTGCTCAAGAAATCTTCTGAGTCTCTGGGTGCGTGGGGATGGAGTTGTGAACAGGCACTGAAAAACTCACATCTCCATGCTTGTTAGCTGTGTCTTCATCGACATTTTTGACAAGAAACTCATTTGATCTTTTAATATTGTCCTCATTTATAAACTGAAAACATTGCTAATCTCATGTTTGGTGAACTGAAAAATTAGTAACAAATACCAGAGTCTCAGTTTACTCTGAAGTGAAACTAAGTGGAACCTTAATTTTTGAGTTCTTTAGGGAAACACTGCCTGTGCTGGTTTGAAAGCAAACAAGTGAGAGACTCCAAGTCAGAAATAGAATTTAATAAGGAAAACAAAAATAAATAGATACAACAATACAAAAAGAAACCGCTGACAGAGTCAGAAAGCAACCTGATACCCTGCCCGTCAGGGTGTTAGTAGTAGTCCAATTAAATGGTGGCTGCAGTCCTCCTGGAGTGATGGTTCTGTTGGAGTAATGATCCTGTAGATCAAGTCTTCACCTGAAGGTCCAGTGATAGCTCTTGTCCTCTGGGAATCCAGTAGGTAGGGGCTCCTTGTGTTGAGCCGAACCCCAGATTATATCCAGGTGGGAATGCTTGGCTCCTCCCCCTGGGGTGAAGCATCTCACAATGGGAAGATGTAATTCTATGGGTCATGAGGTGGGTCCTTGACAGCCCATTAAACAGAGATAGCTTCCTGAGGGAGTTATCAGGGATGAGTCATGGTAGGAGATAATGAGCACTGCCCCACCTGCTTTAACAGCTTGTGAAGATGATAATAGAATATATACTATTGGTTACACCCTACATTGTAACTGCCCCACCAGGATTCCAGGCCACCTGGCAAACAGTGGTTCCTGAGATTCTTTTTAATAGTGAAAGCTATAATCATGCAAGATATGTTTGTTGTCAACAAGAACAAAGCAGAGACTCAGCATTACTTTTTACAGACATTTTGACTTGACATACTCCTGCTCAACACATCAAACTGCTGGCTTGATAAAAAGTATATTTTCACTGTCTATAAATCTTACCTCACAAAGCTGTTGATAGGGGTAGAGTTTAGGGATGGACATTTGGTGATTAAAATGTCCTTTTTCTTCCTATGAAACAATACATTTAATATGACAAAATTAACTTAATTTTAAAATATATGCATTGTAGATTATTTGTAATAAAGCTAAAGCAATATAGTTATATATAAAGCAATAGCTAAAGCTATTGCATAGCTTTCTAAGGGACTTAAGAACAATGCAGTGTTTAGAGATACAGTAAGAGTAATTGCCATACCTTGATGGCTCGGGTAAAATAGACAGAATAAACACCACGATATCACAACTTGATAATAAAGGCAGTGATAAAACAGCTTGGCTACCTTTTTCTGCACTGAAGAAAAGAGAGCCAAACTATAAAACAAGAAGCAAGAGTTACTACACTTAAGGAAGAATATTTTTCTTATGTGGGGTATATTTCACTCATGGAGTGAGTATATTCTAGCATCGAGTGAGAACAAATGGGTTGTGCAAAAAGCAGCAATAAGAAGACAAGAAGCAATGCAGAATGTAATTTACTTTTCTAGAAATTTACATAGTATGTGTACCAAGTAAAGGAAAAGCATTAATCTGCAAAAAGGGAATGAGATCCTAAACTGCATATGCACAAGTTTCTGATTAAAAAATAAATTCACTCAGCTCTTAAGAAAAGAAACTTTCAGCAAAGCAATGCTGAATCCTGAATAGAACCAAACACAAATCTTAATGACTTTCAATTCCATTCCTAATCCAGGAGCCATGATTTTCAAATATATAAAAATGTGATAAAATATTTCTTGAGCATCTGGGCAAAATTGGTTTGAGCAGTCATTGAGAAAATCCAAGAGTGGAGAAGATTCTTTCAAGACACTGCTGAATTCTCTTGTTGGGAACATACCTTACATGTATTTGATAAACCAGTGTAATGCACAAAGAACTTGAGGATTGATTTCTACTAGTGTTAATGATTGATAAATCCTGAAGATTTAATACATCATTGTAAAATATTACAGATAAGAAAGAACCAATAACTCCACATTCCACATGCATCCTACAGCCTCAAAATGGCTCAACTTTTTCCTTGTTTCTGTTTTCGTTTTGATTAGTTGCTGGCAGATAATGCAGAGAGCTGGCTCATGAATACTTTTTTGCAATGACTGCATGCTAAAATGCTGCACCTTTTGCAGAAAATCTACACAAGCTTTATGCTGGTGTCTGAAGTTTTTGTGAGAATATTGATTAGATTTTCAGGCTCTTGGCAAAGCTAAGCCATGAGGATTTTTGATGAAGAAATCAGAAAAAAATTAAAGATCTTTCTGCTTCCTTGGATGCTTTGCCTCCCGTCTCGATGCATTCATATACAGACTAAGGGCATTGATAAAATTGGCAAGATGCTTTTCAATAAACATAGTTTCCATGGTTATTACTGTTGGTCAGCAATACCCTTCTACTTCTTGGTGCAGAGAATTTTCTTTAAAATTTACTCCAAACACTTCCCTATATACAGCTGAGAGATGTTAATCATGATGTAGGAGATACTGATTTTTTGTTCATTCTTACCTAAGTGATTAATAGAACAGGATCCAGTCTGAATGTCATGCTTTTAAGGTAACTGCTCTGTGATATAAATTATGTCTTCCCTCTAGAATGAAACTGGGTAGTTACTTAATACAGTAAGGTGGTTCAGTTTTTCTTAAGAATATGTGGACAAGTGATGGGTTGAAAATGTCTAATTTTCTGGTTTTGTATTCTGTAAATGACAAAGCATAGCTTCAAAAAATCACAATAGTCATCTCCATATTTTTTCATAATACAGTCCACTCTACACTTTACAAGCAAAATAAGCTTCAAATGTCTCTGAGTGTCCTTCAAGCCTTCTACAAAAAGAATAATTGCTGAGAATAAATATCAATCCTGTGCCCTTCAGAGACCATATAGACCTCTGTGGCAGGATTAATTTTACTAATCTTTACATGATGGGAGTTTAGAGGTTGTTTTTGAGCTACCTTTCTAGATTTCCTTTATATTCAATGGCAAGAACTGAGGATCTGATTTCTGCAGTTAACTCACAATGGAAGTAATATTCAAAACAGGCCAGAAGAACTGTGCCTAGAACTGCTACTTTTCTCTGCTGACTGGAGTCAATAAGACTTTGCAAACTAAGACTTTGCATTTAGATCAAATGTATGTCTCTATTTTTCTGCAGAAGAATTCCACCCCATCCTTTCTTTAAGGTAGTGATTAAGGCAACTTGTAATCATATCCATTAATATTCAAATATTCGATACTTTATTATTATTAGAACTTTTGTTTGCCATTTCTCCTAACTTGTCTCTGTTGCTGGGAGATATTTGGATATATTGTTTGTAGAGTATCTCAAAGGCTTTTCACCCTATACTTTGCATATATTCCTTCTGGGCAGTTGCAATACTGTCAAGGATATATTTTCTCTCTTTCTGTTCTCTTGGTGTGTGGAACCACATGAAAGGCAAAAGAGCTAAGTGTAGAGAACATGCCCTCTGAATGGATAGCCATGAGTCAGATGTGTATTTCATGAAGATTCTGCTGTTTATTTTATGATAACCTCATGACAGGAAAACAATTCCTCATGTGCGTACAATTCAATAATAGTAATCCATTGTTTGATAGATTCCTTTCAACCTAGTGGATATGGGGGCATTTTGCACTTGAATAGCCTGTGTGAACAAGGAATGGCAATTGGTTGAGTACAATTCAAGCACACTTAAAGGTCTAAAAAGAGCATTTCATCCTACTGTGCTCACATAGAGGATAAATAGAAATCAAACCTTTCCAGGTCACCTTTCTGGTTTCTCATTTAGGAACTCATGTAAAAATGCATCTCTTCTAGTTTTACCTCAAGGGGATGGAGAGGAGAGAAAGGAAGAGATTCTGTGATTCTGTGAAGTGACTCTGGCAAAATCCTAGTCTCACAAAAAGAAAAGACAAAATAAAATAGAGCAGTGTATTGAATATCATACAGTCTCTTTGTTTGAGATGCCAGAGCAGCAGCCACTCTCAGTTTGCTGTGACAGCCTGAGTAGAAAAAAAAAGTACAGTCTGTACTATGAGTTCTGGAGTCAACTAGACAGTTGGCTTAAGCATAATCAAGGGTCCTGTGCTATCTATTCATTGCCTTGATTGCAGCATCAGTATGTCTTGGTCTCAGAGTAACCTCACCATTCCTATAAGATGCCAAACCAAGATTTTGGATTATACTGGGTTTGCATGGCAAGGTTTTAGTAGTGGGGACACTACAGCAGTGGCTTCTGAGAGAAGATAGTAGAAACTTCTCCCGTGTCCAATAGAGCCAATGCCAGCCAGCTCCAAGTTTGAATTGCTGCTGGCCAAGGCCAAATCCACTGATGACGGTGGTAGTAACCCTGGGATAATGTGTTTAAGAAGGGGAAAAACCCCACAGCAACCAAAGCCGAAGAAAAAGGAGTGAGAACATGAGAGAAACAGCCCTGCAGACACCAAGGTCAGTGAGAAAAGAGAGAGAGGAGGTGCTCCAAGTGCCAGAGCAGATATTCCCCAGTAGCCCATTGTGAGACAGGCTGTGTCCTTGCAGCCCATGGAGGTCCATGGTGGAGCAGCCCCCAGAGGAACCTGAAGTAGGAGTAGGTGGATGTGCCTGAAGGACGTATGACCCTGTGGGAAGCACACAGTGGGGCAGGGTTCCTGTCAGGACTTGTGACTCTGTGGGGAATGCATTCTGGAGCACTCTGTTCTTGAAGGACTGCACCCTGTGGAAGGATCCACAGTACTTTGGAGTACTTTGTGAAGAACTGCAGCCCATGGGAAGGACTTACATGGAGAAGTTCAAGGAGGACTGTCTACAAAGGGAGGGACCCCACACTAGAGCAGGGGAGGAATGTAAGGAGTCCCTCCACTGAGGAAGACACAGTTGCAAAGACAACGTGTGGTGAACTGACCACAACTCACATTCCCCAATCCCCTGTGCCACTGTAGGGGGAGGAGAGAGAGAACTTGGATGCAAAGTTGAGCCTGGAAAGAAGGGAGAAGTGGCAGGAAGATGTTTTAAGTTTGAAATTTATTTCTCATTATCCTACTCTGATTTGATTGGAATTAAGTTAAACTAATTTCCATGAGTTGAGCCTGTTTTGCCTGTAATGGTAACTGCTGAGTGACCTCTCCCTGCCCTTACCTTGACTCACGAGCCTTTTGTTATATTTTCTCTCCCCTGTCCAGATGAGGTGGGGAGTCATAGATCATCTTTGGTGGCATTCTGGTGTTCAGCTAGGATCACAAGCTAGGGTAGGTTCATTTGTTGAGTAAGAATTTAGACATTTCAGCATCTAGCTTTCTAAAATTTTCTCTTAAAAGTAAGCACACTCTACTTTTAAGAAGAGGATTAGACTTGTGATGAAGTGACTATATGGGTACACCCTAACTCTCTTCAAAGTCCTGATTCTCATAAGTATTGTATACAACAATTGGACAAGTTATTAATAAAGGATAAGGACCTGTCTGACTGGAGCGTTTCTGCAGACTCTGTTGAAAGTTCTAAATTCCTGAATATCTTATCAAAGCTGTCAACCAGTTGCACTAAAAATAAGTGGTAATAATATCGTGTTATCCCTTTTTTTCAGAGGTGTAAAAGGAATATTTTTCTCAACTACACACATAAGTGGTTGTACTAGGAAAATTCAGAACTATATGCACGTAACAACTTCCTGCTGTCAAAGAGCATATGACCTTGCTGAAGTTTAGATAGTCATTAAAAAGGACTGTCTTAGGGTTTGTGGGTTTGGTTTAATATAGCTGAAAGTGACATTAATCATTCAAGTTTTCAAGTTACTTCTGCAAGGACATAGGACCCACAAGAGTACTACCATCTCTGTTCTCTTCAGTCAGCTGCTCCAAAAAACATTCATTATTCCTTTACGATATGGATCTAAATGCTGTTGTTCTGTGTGCATAAAAACAACTCCATGAGGAGTTTCCAAATCTATCCTGCCCTTTTTGTCAGCCCTGTGCGCAAATATATTCAGGCTGCTAAAATGCCTTCCGCTCCTCTCTCTGGAGAAAGTGAATTGCTGCTTCCATTATTAGCTCTGAGAAAAACATCAAAACTACATCTAGTCCTGAATGCAGCATCATGTTCACTTACAGGATTGAGCAGCCATGCTCATATTACACCCCTTTGAGCCCTTCATGTTGGCTGCCTATAAACTAGAGGATTTATTTTAAGCAGTCCCTGCTGGTTTTCAAAGCTCTTAATGCTAAGGGACCTGTTTTTTGCAAGACTTCCTCCTTGAGCCTCCTCCCAGTGCATATCCACGAGCTGATACCACATACTTCTGAGCTGTGCCACTTAGATGCACTCACAACATTAGTATGAGCTTTACCTCCTGCTGTGATAGCTCAGAAAGTATGTATTTCACTTCTCTAGACTCTCAGTCTTATCCCTTGTGATCAATAGTTTTCTCCATTTGCAGTTGTCCAGTTAATGCACCTCACTATGAAATTAGATCCCCCAGAAGGAACCTCAGGGCTAGGTATCGTGAACCTGAAACACTTTAAAAAGTTACTTAATTTTGGAAGATTAGCCAATGACCATATTTTATAGCTTATAACAGCACGATTTCTTTCATACACTATGACAAAGAAAATGTAAGTATATAATGTAAGCACCAAAGATACCAAAGGATATCTTTCAAGAGAGAAAAAATAGCAGTGTCCAACTTTCCGTCACTGGTAATGAGATAAAAAGACCAACATTGAATGCTCCTGTAAGAGAAGAGTAATACTTGGATAATAATCCTGTAGCAATGTTTGCTTTTACACTTTGTAATATGTGATTTATTCAGAAGGGTCATACCTGAAGGAGACTGCCCAGAAAACTCTGCAGCCCTTACAGTCTGGTAGCAGTGGGCTTCTCATGTGTTTACAACAACTACACATTTTAAAACTTGAGAAACACTTGCATCCAAGCCACAGACTTGCTGAGTAGATGGACATGAGTTTGGAATTATTCTTCAGCTAAAATCAAGAAATATACGGTACTTTCCTAATCGGCATATATTAGCACAACTGCAGAAGAGTGGAAGTCTGTTCTGTTTTATCTTACCCTATTAGTGCTGATGTAGTTAGGCCACAGGTCAGGGCTGTGAAAGCCCTAAGAAAGTGTCACTATTACACCAGTTTAATTGCATGCTGATAGTCCTAAAATTTGAGTTCTGGTCTTCCTTTTACTGCAGATTTCATTTCCATAGGTTGGTGGAGTCAGTCTCAGGGACAGTTACATATCTCACTGACAGACCCAGACACCAGAATATCAACAAAGCTTTCACACCATTGCTAGTTTTTGCTGTCCCTGATTGTTACATACAATGCTCACTCCATGCCTGTTTCAAAGTTCAAATGAAATTTGCTGTTGAATTTAGTGGGAACAGAATGAGACTCCTAAGCCTTTTAGCCCATTGCCTGCCTGGGCTCTATGGAAGCTGCCTGCATTCAAACAGTCTGGCAGCACTTCATCCTAGGATCCCTAAAGCTTAAGATCACTTCATTTTTCCCCTCTTTCTGGATCAGAAGTAATTGCTTTTGAATGTGTTTTTAGTAGGAAACTTTCCATAATACATTTTAAATTTATATACATCTATATATTTTTCTGCTGTATTTCCTTATACTATGATACTCCTGAGGAAGCTTTCCAGTCCAAATTTCCTTTGGCTCTCCTTATTTGTAATTTTTTATCTTTTTTTCCCATTTGTTTAGCTTCTTCCCTTCCCCTGCCTCCCCCCATCTTGGTGCAAGATGTTTAAAAAGGGTGTTTTGTTTTGTTTAGCTTTTTAGAAAGAAAAAAACCACTCCTGCCTACTTTTTCAGTACTTGGCTAAGCTCAGCAACAAAAAGTCTGCTCAGCACACAAAAAAAAAGGAGCACTGAGATAAGTTTTGGAGAACTTGCTTTAGATGGCCTTAAAGAAAAGAATAAGTAAAGATGTGCCAGGATTGGATTACCCACTGCTACATCTACCCACAGACTACACAGACAAAAAGGCCTTCTTATGCTTGCGGGTCACCGTATTAACCCACAAGGTTCACTCAGCAAACACGTGTCCTTTTCAAAAGCTGCCCTTTTCTCAAAGCTGTGGTTTCTCTATCTGTGGTTTTGAGCAAAGTAAGCAGAGCCCTCTGCCAGTATTCCAGGCTACCCATCACACTAAGACATCTAGTAAGAATTCAGCCATCTTTCTCTGTGGAGCTGGCGGGTACTTCACTGAGTTTCACAAAAGGAGGTACTTTCTCTTTTTTCTTTTTCTTTTTCTTTTTTTTTTTTTTTAAATCAAACCATAGATCACATCCCTGCTAGTAAGTTGGGAGAAAATTTTCCTAGTTATTGTGTTTCTTTTTGCAAAGGGGAAAGGATTTTAAATGGAACCCCCTGCCAGGTCTCCTACTTACAGCTCTGTCCATAAGTCAGAAGCAGTACAATATCTGCTGCTAATCCAGAAGCAATATGCTGCAGTCATTAAGGTAGTTACTTACTACTGTGCTGATGAATGCACCAAAAAAAAACAGAAAGGAAATTTGGCAGAGCAGATGGTGGATAATGATAGTGACAGTGAACAAAAATACTGTCAAGTATTGTGTCTGTTGGGGAGCCCATTCCCCAACGTAAATATAAAGTAAACATGACATAGGTATTAGGTAATTTTACAATCTACTGTTTTTGGCAGCTAGTTTGGCACTGGTCATTGTGTCTATTTTGGGGATCAGCTGTATGGTCCCAGACTGCCATTTTTCCTCTGCCTTTCTTTCTCTTAAATTTCCTACAGTATATTATCACTTCATTTTAGTTTCACTTATTTCCTCTGACAGTAGAGCAGGCCAGGCACTGATTGCAGAGTCACTTCCTCCCTAAAACTCAATCTGTGTGAATACTGCAAAAACTTTCCAAATGAAAAGCTTTATTAAAACACATACATATTCAACAGTTCACCTTCTCAAACATCTTTTTCCTCTAGGTGCTGAATACAGTAAGGTTGCCTGCTCTCCAGGCACCCCACCTGGCATACAAGACAAAGATGTGACACTTGAAAGCACAATTTGGGATTCAAAAAGAACAGATTTCAGGTCTTTTTTGTGCATTTCTAGGAACTTCCTTTTTTTTTCTCTCTTCCTTATTGCAGCCTGTTTTGCTACAACATGCTTTTCCGAAACATATCCACAGAGTTTTTGAAATAGATTAGGTCACATGGATAAATAAAATTAACTTGGCATCAAAGGTTATCCGCTCTCCTTGTTTTTCACACATTTCTCTCCTTGCCTCCTTTTTAGTGCAAACTTCCTAAAGCCTTTTAAAGATAAAAGGACAAATGTCAGGAACAAGCCTTGCTGAAGGTTTATACACCCACTGTTCAGGGAATGTCTGCTTGCAACAAAATTTTTCAACCTATTTTACTCATTCCTAATTACAGGATTTTAGGGATCAAATTAACTAGGTCAATTAATGAATCCCAGAACTGAGTTATAATGCTTTCATATATGGGGGTAGTATCTGGGATTAATGAAGTGACTGTACTTAAAGCATCAGCAATTAGTATTTTATTTGGAGGTGAGGGCTGAGGGGAGATTTCAGAAAAGCCAAGTAGTTCTGCTGTTAGGTTGATGATTTAAAGCAGAGGTGTCTGCACATAAAACTTAATGATTCTCTAACAAAAGGCAAAAGGATGTGTCAGCTTTTCTCAGAATTTGCATAGATATGTATATTTTTATGTGTCCGTGTGTGCATAGTCATTCTATTCAACAGAAAATCCAATCCATTCAAATCATATTAGCTGATTGTTGTGCGATTGTTTTAATAACTGAGGTGATTTAAAGGAGATTTAAAGATAGAACAGGGTAGTGTTCTCTGATTCTCAGCCCATGAGCAAGTTGCATACATCAATGCCTGAATTATTTTCAGGCGATTTAGTTTACTCCTAGACTCAGATTGCAAAGCTGAAGGAAAAGTAGCAGTGGAGGCCTTATGCAACAGAAATGATCCGTGGCCTCACAGGGCACATTAGGCCATCTCAGTTCATAGATCTGGCTGGGACACCTCACTGAGCTATTCAGCAGCAACCCACGCTGGGCAGAATAACTATTTCCTCTGCCTTTTCTTGATGTATGGGGTGGCTATGAAGGTTGATGTGAAGACAACGAGAGATTAGCAAATACTTTCTTGCGAATCTTCTAGGATCATCAAACCCACCCAGGTCTGGACAGAAAAATGCCAGACATCTTTGGCTTCCATAATATTTTTGGTGGCAAGGATGTAGACCTAGATAGTTTGGTAAACCAGACTCCCTCTTCTTGGAAACGGAATGGAAATGGGCATTTCATTACTACACAACAAGTTTCTCTAATGCATGCCAATTTTTTTCTAGCATGATATTTGATTTAAAATGCTTTCTTTTAAGAGAGACTTTATAGAATCAACATTCTCCATTATACTTACTAATTAGAAAATTTTTAAAGAAAGGATTACTCTAAGAAATTACAACAGCAGCTATTTCTTACAGAGACTGTGCCTTGAAACTAGATTTGTATGGATGTATGGTGAAATGAAATATGTTGTCTCAGATTTGGACTTGATCCATATGCCAAGAACACATATTAGTTTTATTTAGGTTGTTTAAACCTTTACTTCAGTGTTTCATGACTGACTGTTTAACTATGCATTTTTCATAGTTTTCTCATTTTTTCCCCCTGAAATTCCCTAAGCTGCTTAGACAGGGGATGGAGGAAATGAATAAATATCACAAAACTGATTGCCTATAAAACACCACTGGATTACCGATTCACACGTACAATAATTGTTCTTTCAAAATAGTGCATAAAACTAGTAATCCTTTAGAGTACTCTCTCCCTGCTCTACAGCTGATGAAAGATGCATGCTCACCAGTTGCAACTCTACAGAATTCCTAAGAATGCATCTGAATTTAGACCACGGATAGACATCCAGATTTCGGTGTTTTAATTTCTACATCCATACAGTTTTTGTGCAGCCCATATTGCTTTGCAGAGTTGGCTAAGTATTGCTGGTTAGGTCATGGATAAGCCATTATTTTTACTCAGTGACTGAAGTTAGTCTTTCTAAGCACAAAGATTTCAGGCCAACTGTAAGCAATGGTTTTTCAAGGTGAAAAAAATCACATCTGACAACACCAGATTTTATAGCTGCATTTTCAGCTACAGCAGAAAGAACTTTTTTAATAATTTCCGGGCTGTCAAATAATTCAATTTGTTCAGTCTCCTTGTTTCAATCCTTCTTTTTCACTTGGCCTTGTAGCTAGAAGAGGGACAACTATAAAGAGAAGGGAGAGGAATGGAACAGGAAAAATTTAAAACCCATAGAGCCAAAAGGAAATGGACAACAATGGCAATAAGAAGGAAAACAATTATTTCTCAATTTCTTCCTATTTCTGAGGAAAATAGCCTTCACTTTTGAAGGGCTAGCCGGTTATCACTGCCGCTGCACTCTGAGTGCTTCAGCTGTTAAGTGACAGGTGACATTACAGACCCTGGGAGTTTTTTACCTCAACTTCGCTGACTTTCTCTACTTCATTTTTCATTTTGGGATTCCTTTACCTCCCCATACTTATCTCTCCTTGGCCAGAGCATAATGTATGGTGGCCAGGTCAGCTCTCCATGCCTGCCTCCCACCGCTTCTGTCACTGATGGACCTCACTGCCACACCACTTCTCCCTTTTTTCTCCTTCAGCCAGCTTAATGTTTTGACTAGAATTTTCTCTTTCTCAGAGGACGGTGTAATTTTCCCCAATGTGACACTCTACATTTGGCATTCCCCAGATAGAAATGACCAAAACCATGTTAAAAAAAAGAAGGTGCACCTCCAAAACAGATGACAACTGATCATGCACATATAATATCATTGACTACATTTTTATTTCTGATTAGAGAACATTATATCTTCCAAGTTCTTGTAAGCATTGTATCAGGGAAAATAAGCAAATTGGAATTATTCAACACAGAGTAAGTTAACAATAAACATTTTAAATTTGTGAAAAATGTCTCTTTTTGGTTATTTTGATTTAGGTTCATGTTTGGTTTATTTTTTTATTCGTTTTAGTTTTGGTTTGGGGAAGTTTTTAGGTTTATATACATAGCTTTCATCACTATTGAAAGTTTTATTTCAGAAAAAACACTTTTTTCTGATAATTACATTTGCTAGCTTTACAATTTGATTATATTTGTAACACTGTAGAAAATGGCAGAAGGTAAAATTCCAAGTACAGTACAGAAATGAGACTGAGTAGGTGAGTGAGAACAGAGCATATTGACATTTTGGAATGATCCATTCATGCCATGAAATACAACACATAATTCTTGAGATTGTGTAGTCTATTGACATGAATTTCAAGAAAGATAAAGTTACAAATTTTCCATTTTATAAAAGTTTCTAGGATATATCCTTTTAAAATTACAGGTTGTGACACTGAGAAAAAATCATATGTGGAATCCTGATTATAATGCAGCATCATGTCAGCAAATTTTACTAATGCAATATAAGATTTCACTTAAATATCAGTTATAGTCTTGCCTTCTGACAGATGAAATAAATCTAGAAAGTCCTTGACCCACCTATAAAATTCAAGGGCACAGAGAAGGTGCAGAGGCTCTGCAGGGCAGTGCAGAGCAGGTGTTATTAATTGGCTCTAGGAAAAATCAGACTAGAGGGATGTGTGGTGTAAGATAAGGGAAATTGTCAGATGGTTTGGGGATGAGGCAGGCTGGACTAAGAGGCTAGTGGGAGAAAGAAGACTGACATCTGAGCAAGCTCACTGAAGTGAATTGAAAGACTTTCTTTCCTTCTTTCCTTCTTTCCTTCTTTCCTTTTTTCTATTAGACAATCATGCAAAATTCAGATTTGAAGATTTAGAAAGCACACATTAGTAAAAGCCATATAAGAAGCTCCTCAGTGAGATGCTTAGCCAGGAAGAAGATAAATAGAATAAAGTCACAGTGTTTTCACTGCACCAAACATAGTTCTCATGATCAGGATTTTTGCTGTAAAAGCCTCCAGATGGGTAGGTGTGTAAACAAGAAACAGCCTTCTTGAGTTTGGACTAGGTGATACTAGTCAGACCTGTGAATTATAATACTTTGCATATTTATGCTCATTTAGGAATACAGAAGTAGCAAGAATTATGGAGTCCAGTCATTACATTTGTGGATCAAAGAATTTATTTCATAAGAATGGTGGAGTTCTTGCTAAAAATGCAAAATTAGTAGTTTTGTTTTCCCTGTCACTAGAAGCGTGCTGTAAATTCCAGGTAAAATTTATTCTTAGTCACTTTATTCCCATTGTGTCAACTTTCATAAAAAGCACTAGCCTCGATAATCTAGTACTTCCCAATGTTTAACCTATGTGTATTCACAGATATAAAGCATGTCACCTTTCAGTCTTATTTCTCTGGAATGGACTTTACAGATCCTCTAGTCCCAACACCCCCTGCCATGGGCAGGGACCCCTTCCCACTAGACCAGGGCTTTATCCATCCTGGCTTTGAACACTGCCAGGGTTGGGGCATCCACTACCGCCCTGGGCAACCTGGTCCAGTGTCTCATCACCCTCACAGGAAAAATATTTTTTCTAACATTCAACCTAAACTTCCTCTCCTTCAACTTG
>NW_008655686.1:0-809 GCF_000695815.1 Acanthisitta chloris
CCTCTTTCAGTGGAAATATTGAAAAAAGAAAAAAGTAGTCATTAAGAAATTTCTTTCCCAGATATAATATTTGCCTCCATGATACAGTACTCAGTGGCATACATGTTTTCAAAATGTTTCTTTTTATACAGTTCTTCAAAGGAAATATTAGATACTGTATCGACTTCTCAAGCATCAAAAAAGAAAGCTGTTTTATCTTACAAAGGCTCACTCCTGAGGAGTCTTTTAGAGCACCATCACTAATAATGGAAGTCAAAATCTATCCAGAGTTTCACACAAGGCTCTGTGAATAGCACAGCAACAGAGAATAACATGGGAACTGAAAAAAGAATGTATTCTTAAAAAGCACTAAAGTAAGCTAAGATCACACTGCATTAACTTAGGTCTAGTCATTTTCAGCAAATACTATTTTCTTTCTCTCACTGATGGAAGGAGTAATTCAGTGAGAACAAGCATGTCCATGTTGGACATGGTCTAGGAGACACAGGTGGACAAAATACCATTTTTGAACAAAAACTACATTTTTCATCCTATGAAAGTATCGCACAAATCCCTTATGGAAACATTCCAGTTTGTGAGTCCATCCTAAAGGGGCTAAAAGTGGTGATGCATGAGCTAACAGTTCCAGAGGCAATGTGTAAGTATATATGGGAATGGATTATCACTGAAATAATGTAAATATCTGCCATACATTTGATGCAGATGTTATGTTGTTTGGTCAGTCTTAACTGTTGCTAATCTAAGGCCAGCTTGATAGCAAATTATCTGTAGTTATAACATTCTTCTGATTTCTTCTGCTTTGCTGGGAT
>NW_008655687.1:0-12724 GCF_000695815.1 Acanthisitta chloris
ATAAATGCTCTTTTGTGTTAGTTAACTCACTAACTGAAAGCAGATACATAGTAACATAGATGCAAATAACCTTGCATAGGTTATATATCTGTCTGCAAAGGCCATGCCCTGTATGCAAGATATCTTAAGAAACTCCACCACCCGTGTCCTGAGCTCTGGACAAGCCCTGGCCTCAGTTGGTCAGAGGGGAGAACCACCAGGTGTTACCTGCACAAACCACAAAAAAACTGCAAGTTATTTTTTGCTTCCTGATTCAGCCTACATGAGCTGGATCCTCTTGCAGGGACTATGGACACCTCAACTGTGACTGGATGCACTGCGTAGGACTTCCCAATTGCCCGGAAAGGCCAAATCCTTGCTGCAACCAGGGGCTCCTCAGTAACTGCAAATCTGGATGATGATAAAGTAATAGGGCAATTGGTGATGTATCTTTCTTAATCACTATTCTTTCTTGCATCTAGTAATGATTAGATGCATTACCTTGCTTATTGTATTTGTTGTTTGTGCTGCTTGAATTAGAGCCTAGTAAACTAACTGTATAAATAATTGCATTATTCATTTTTTTATTATCTTAGACACCAATAACAAAATAAACCTATTTTTTCATTGGTGCCTGCGTCATTTCTGTTGCCCCAGTCAATTGGCAGAAGTCACCAAAATGGAGAGTATTTGTGTTACCCCCTCTGCATTCAAAATAGTATTATGAAAAGCTTCAGAGTGCCACCTGCTAAAAAATCTCCCCAAAGTCTCCCAAAATCCAGACTTCTCTACATCTGGGTATTTTCCTGCATATGAATAAGAATTATCAACAGAAAATATCTACTTTAAAAAAAAAAAAGAAAAGGAAGTAAAACAGATTCTACTGAGAACCATACAGATATGAAGCATTGAATAAAACATAACCAGTAAGATCACAGATGGTTAGAACTTCAGAGGAAACATCTCTTTGAACCAATATCAACAAAAATACAGGAGTTACAAAATTAAATTTATGCTTTTATAAGAGCAAAACCGAGTCGAACATTCTGTCCTCTGTGTATGTGTGCGTTTTCCCTGCTCTGTTATTCTTCAGTCATATGCACACTTTGTGAAGTCCTCTTAAAAAAAGCTAGATACAATAACCATTCTAAACAAGCACCATTTCTGAGATGACTGGGTCTGTCAGAGAATAAATAGTAAGATCATGGAAAGTTTTAATAAATACAGAGAATTCTGAAAGGGTTCTAAATATTTATTTATACTTCAGGAACAAATATGATGTCGTACACATGAAAGTAAGCTACATTTGCATAAAATCTAGGGAATCCATGTTCTGCAGGAAGAAATAGCACAAGTCAATTAACAATCCTGCATAAGATAAGTGCAATTCATTTCAGTTAAATTTTTCTTACTCCATATGACAAACATTTTGAGCTCCCTACTTTGATGCAAAATTTTAATGAAAAATCCGACAACCTGACTATTTCTGTTTTTCAGGTATCATGGTATCATAGCATACTAGGGGGCTGGAATGGACCTTAGAGATCAGCTATTCCCAACCCTTCCTGCCTTGGGCAGGGACGCCACTTGCTAGACCAGGTTGCTCAAGGCCAAGGTTGGGGTAAATCATAATATGGTTGAGGCAACCATAATATGGTTTATGTTTTTGTGTTTTAAACATTCTTGGAAACTTTTTTAATTCTTAAAATTTACTAAATATTTTCCCAAGTTACTTTCCTTACCTTTTTTGTTATTGAGTGCATTAAAATTCATTAATTCTGCACAATTTTTTCCACTATACTTCTGAATTTTCTTAGCCTGTAAATTTTCCATAAGTAAAAAAAATTGAAAAATAAATATAGTAACATGAGGAAACTCTGTAACATAGAGAATGTAGTTGCTATCATTATTCAATCACACATGATGTTAGGAAGAGTATGAAAAGAAAGAGAAATTGGAAACAAAATCCAAAAATTCAGAATTTTCAGATCCAGCAGAAAACTGGATATATTAAAAAAAACTAAAAAACAACCACAAACAAAAACAACAAAACACTGTTTGATACAATTTTCAGGTTTATAGTATTTATTTTTTACTGTAAAATTTCTCCATTCAAATTTCCAGCCAGGTCCACTTACTATGTAGAATAGCATTCACTACAGGTGATATGCCACTCAGACATGGAAGGCATCCCAATGATTACTTCAGTGGACTGGACTAATATTAAAGACCTTCTGTGGGGAAAGCTACATAGTAATCTGCTGCAGGTTTCTATCTACAAAGGATTATGTACAGTGAAACTTATTATCTAGGTCATACTCATAAGGACTACCCAGAAGTGAGAAAAATAAGTCTAATAACACAATTAAGGTTAAAAAATTATAGCAAGAGTAGATGCAGACAGAAAATGCCCAGTGCACTTGGAACAGCTGAGTTCTACCCCCAAAAAGTGCAGGCAGAAGCCCTGGAACTTGTGATGAATACCTAAAGGGAGGAGAAAATAGCATATCTATAGATACTAGGACTGGAGTATTTTCAGTTGAGACTGAATACTGTTTGAGTTTGCTTCTAACGTGTAAGAATTTAACATTGTACAAAGCCATGTTTCTTGTACAGTAAAAGGTAGGTCCATAGGCAAGGCAACAGCCGTCCTACAAAATGCTGTAAGCATTTCTCAGCCCCATTCAGGGATGAATTCCCAGATCAGCTCTCTCTGGGCTGAAACATGCTTGCACTTCATGCAAAAAGGCTGAGTGTTTTCTTGATATTTAATGCTGTAAGAGCAAGAAAGCAGCTTGCATTTGGGCAAGTAGCAATGTCCAAACGCTGTAAAGATAAACCTGGTAAGACCAAATTCAAAACACTGCATTGGGTTTGCATTTGTTCTGACATTCAAGGTTTTAGTTATGGCAATGCCATACCCTTAGCAGAGATTGTATTATAATATCTTCTCCAGGTTTTGCTTATGTTTCTACCTGACATTTCCAGCAGTGCAGTGCACAGCACTAAAGGGCAGTGGTCATGAAAGAAAGCAGTGAAGATGGAGAGGTTCTGTAAGACACTGAGGAACTTGCAGAGCCTCAGCCTTCTCCCCCATGTCAGTGCTCCTCCCCCTAGATGTTTCCATTATTGTTGTATGTATGCATCTTTTCAGTTCTTCCCTCCCTCTGTTCAAATGATACAGTTTCTTTCCCTGACAACTTAATTTTTACCACTCTGGGGAGCACAGTCTGCGAATGTAAAGCCATTTAAACAGATTCAGAAAGTTTTCTAAGCAGCTGACATGCTTTTGCACATAAAGAAAGAGAAGAGTTGTGGTGGCGAACCCTGCTTTGTTTCCTGCAGACTCTTTATCTTACAATGTAAAACATTCAGAATTTTGCAGCTAGCGTACACTACATTAGGTACAACCAAAAACTCTAACACAAAGTGGAAATCATTGAAAAGTGTCTTGTTTCTGTACAATGACCATGAACAAGTCTATGAAATCTCAATTGCAAAGCACTGTCTTGTACTGCATGGACTAGAGGGAGTCAGGTCCTCATTCCTAATAATACATCTAGAATAGACTGTGCCTATCGCAGCACAGCACGTGTCAGTAATATAAATTCCAAAATTTCCCAGTCATATTTAGACATACTCATTGTCTGTTCTAGAGCAAACACATTTTTATATAAAAATTCAAATATTACCCTAAGAAAATCCCTGTGAGAAATTAACAAGTACAGCTTGTTTCATGGCAGACTGGTTTCTGCTGGCTCAAGATCACTAAGTTATTTGAAATGGGCTTGGGAAAGCTGGTTGACAGCTGGCTCAATATGAGACAACAGTGTGCCCAGGTGGCCAAGAAGGCCAATGACATCTTGACCTGTATCAAGAATAATGTGGCCAGCAGGACTAGGAAAGGGATTGTCCCCCTGTGCTTGGCATTGGTGAGGTCACACCTTGAGTACTGTGCTCAGTTTTGGGCTCCTCACTTTAAAAAGGACATTGAGGCACTGGAGCAAGTTCAGTGAAAGGCAATGAGGCTCATAAAAGGTCTAGAACACATGTCATATGAGGAACAGGTGAAAGAATTGGGTTCATTTAGCCTGGAGAAGAGGCAGCTCAGGGGTGACCTAATCACTCTCTACAACCTCCTGAAGGAACTTATAGAGAGATGGGGGATAGTGTCTTCTGCCATGCCTACAGTGAGAGGACTAGAGGGAACGACCATAAGCTGAGACAGGAGAGATTCAGACTGGATATTAGGAAAAATGTTTTCACTACTAGGGTTGTCAAGCACTGGAACAGTTTGCTCAGGGAGGTGGTGGAGCCATCATCCCTAGAAGTGTTTGAGGCATCTGGATCTGGTGCTGGAAGATATGGTTTAGGGGTTATAGTGGAGTGACAGATTAATGGTTGGACTCGATGATCTTAGAGGTCTCTTCCAACCATGATGATTCTGTGATTCTACAATTTTTTTCCCTGCCACAGCTTCCTGCAAATTTCCATCCTGCAGTTTTCTTAAACTGAACAGACTCTAGATTCACTGGGAAGGAGGTCCCTAGATAGGTCACCATGCAGGGGAGCTCACACAGGAAGGTTGTATGGGAAATGTGCAGTGCATTCACTAGAAGATGCTGTCTTAAGCAGTGATTGCCAACAGGAAAGAGAGCAGTGAGAAGGAAAAGGGGAGAGGAGTCTGATTTTGTCTTATATATCAGCAAACAAGTAAATATCTCAGTTTTTTCAGCTTTTAGCAGAAAAAAACACTTAGTATCTGTGTGACTGAGATACTAAGTGAAAGCATTTAGGTTAGAGTATAAATGGAACGGAAAAGCCATGCACAAATTGCATATCGATTCTTCATTCAATTTTACAAGATAAACAATAATTCTGAAGAAAATAATAATTGATGAAACAAGTCACTGGCATCATGTTTTCTTGTGTTTTGAAATTTTTAGTACAGTTTTTATTGCATTTTCATTACTATATTAGGTGCATTTAGTTAAGATTAGTAACTGAAGGACAATTTTTCCATTTTTCACACAAAGTTAAACTTGTCTCCATGCAAGAAGACAGCAGGATTCTGAACCTTTTAAGTCTCTTCAACATCTTAGATCAATAACTTAAATATGGCTTAAGCAGAGCTTTGACTCCATGCCACTCCTTCACCCACATGTTAACTTTACTAACATATGGTGGCCTGGATCACTATCCAAACACCCCCACTCTGCTAAGTAAGCCCACCAGAATAACAGTTAGTCCAGAAATTATTCTGTCCAATCCTGGTTTATAATGATTCATACTGTGTCTACCTTTTTGCAATAGGAAGCTAATGATATAAGTTTAAAAATATGCATTTACACTAGCCTGGATATTCTAGAGGATAGTATATTTTATTTTTTTAATATATATTTTTAAAAGCCAGATTATAAATAGATGTAAATTGGCAGAGGATATTTCTTCCAACAAACAGAATCATTTCACAATTCAGCTAATTTAAATGGATTTATCTCGCGCATCCACGAATCGTATGATAACCACTTTTCAATCCCTAGTGACACTGGATTCACAAGAACATGATTTGTAAGTCTCTTATATATCAATATGGTCTCTGAATTAATTTGTACAGGCTTTCTAATCCTTACATAGTATATGTGATCTCCTAACAAATACTGTCTGCCCATGACCATGAATCTTAACAATTAATTGTTAGTCAAATAAATCCTGAGTTCAACCCAGACTCTATCAGCAGGGATATCAATGCAAGGGGGGAAAGACACCTCTTGGCATTGCCTCCTGTTGGAAACATATCAGTGAAATGTTCCTGGCACCCAAACCCTTCTGTAATAACACAAATGACTGCTGGCCTTAAAGGAAAATTCCAAATAATGTGAAATACAACTCTTTCTCCTCAGAGACATAAGCTGCTGTAAAATATTTTTCTTGTTCTTGCTGTAAGAATATTTTTCTTGTCCTTTGCCTTCTAACCAGACTTTTCATAGAAAGTAAAACAGAATCAATACCAGGCCCTCAGTGACACAGCCCAGTGAGAGCTGAAAATAAAGGCCATAGGATGACAGCACTGTTTGAGACTACAGTTTGTATTTATCCAACTGAAGGATAACACTGAACTGGGTGGAAGGCAAAGCTTGGCATCCTGAAATTTAACCACAGACCTCTACTGCAAGCATGGCTCAATCATGTCCTTTCCCACAGCAGCAATGTGCATTGTGTAAAGTTGCTTAAGGCAACATATGTTGGCTCTTCCATATTTTTTTATCTTAATTTCAAACATTTAAAAGGACACATCCTTCAGTGTTCAAGAAATCTTGGGTCCCCATTGCAGCTGTTACCTCTGCTGGAGCTCTTGCTGAGATTATTTACATGGCGTTTCAGCAATTCCTGGATATTCATTTTCACAAAATACTTTACAACACCATTATTTTGGAGACATTTGCTGCTCTGTTAATTCTGATGTTGGTCTATGGGTTCAAATGTTATTTGGATACAGGAAGAAAGTAGAAAAGGGGAGAAAACTGTACTCAGTGTAACTGCTTACAGAAAACAAGAAAAAAGGCCAAATCCAAAATATCATCAAAATAAATTTCTAACCTATATAGATATAAGAGAAAAAAAAAGAAAAAAAGGGGGAAAAAAACCCCAAAAACAAAGAGAAAGAAATTCAACTCATTGCATTATTGTAAGAATATATTCAGACATCCAAGATGTTATGTATGTAGAGAGTAGAAAAGAACTGTAGTGAAGAAGTGGACAGACATGAAATGAATTTGTAATAGGGCATTAGGAAACAGAAAATACAGAAGTATTGAACAAATTATTTAACTTAAACAAAGCCATAAAATTAATCCTCGCAGCAGATGTGTGTATGCATTTCAATACCTTCTACATACTTCAAAAAAGTGTGCATTCAACATAGTATTGTTTAACAAAATAAGGGAGTAAGGAAACTGCTTTACAGGTTTTCATTCCTATACTATAAATGGAGCACTAACTGTAGGAATAGAAACCCCTCCTTAGAGGTTATAGCTGTAGAAGACAGATTGCTAGTACTATGGACAGTGACACAGTAATAGCGATGCACACTTCTTCTGGAATAGATTTAGGTTAGAGGCATAAGAGGTCCACAAATACCAACAATAAAGGACAAAGCTTAAAAGTGCTATAGCTGCCTTGCAGAGCAGATCTAGTGTGGAGATAGCATGATTTTGCCACACTTCTGAATAAGATCAGGAATAGATTTGGGATATCTCTTTTAAGTAGAGAATGAAGTTTCTTGTGGCTACAGTAATGCAATAGGGGCCTTACTAACAGGTGACCCACACAAAAAAGGTCATGAACCAAACTGACCCTATGGAGAAAATCCAGTCAGGCATGTCACTAGAGAAATTTACAACATTAGCTGTGTCGTTAAGATCTTCAATGAATGAGCTGACATGATTTATGATTATCTTAAATTAATGTAATTGCACAGAATATAATCTATATTATTAGTCACTTGAAAACTTCTGCTCTCTATGGGATTTCAGAAAGATGTCATCAGCCAGTGATTATTCTAAAAAATATAGAGTTGTAAACAAAACTGTTCAACACTGTCAGAATTAATGCAGATTTACAAGATGTTTCACTTTATCTCCACACATGTGCCACTATTGTTGAAATATACCATGCTTCCTACATATGGATATGTCTACAGTCTGCTGCCACATGTGTAGAAACATAGGTGTGCTTCAAGTCTTCAGTAATATTATCCAGGAAAAATATTTGAGGAATCTTCTAACCATTTTGATGCTGTCTAAGTTGCCAAAGGAAACTAAAAAAGTCTCTTTGATAAGAATTTTGACACATATCATTGCATCAATTGCTCCCTCTTTCTCATAGCCATAAAAGTATATACACATACCACTTGGAATGCAGCCTCAGTATCTTAATGAGTCCAGCTTAGTTTATATCATAATTTGAGGGATATCCCAGCTCTGCAATAATGAGTCTGCAGCAGAAGGCAAAGGAATAAAAAGGAAGTCCTTTCACTCTGATGAACTATCACAGTTTTAACTTCATCATGAGTTTCCTGTATGAAAGAGCCACCAGACAACAGCTTAAATGTTGTCAAATACGTACAAGGTAATTTTAAAAAAAAAAAAAGTTAGGACTTTTCACACTAAAAATGAATTCAGCTGAACTCAATGTAAACTGAAAATAAACACTAGTACTAATCCAACTGAGGGAATATATTGTCTGAGATATCCTAAAACCTGCATGCACCATACACACTGAAATTGCCACATGAATATTATTATATATTGATGGGAGGCTGGTAGTTAATTAACTCCTCTGGGTAAAACAGATTCCTCTGTGAGGCCTTTGTTTAGCCTCAAGTAAAAATTCTTGAGCGGCATATTAAGGAAGGAGCACAGCAATAAAATCTACAAATAGGTGCTATTTCTGAAAAATAACAAATTGTTGACTAGTTTAATTACTAAAAATAACAAGCTGTGAAAACATGATCCTTGGGCACTTGAGGACAGTTAAGAAATCAACTGGATTTGTGTACTTCATCTATTTTCACCTGTGAAAGCATTTATTTTCTCTCTTCTCCTCTCTTTACCAGTACAGTACAGTCAGAGGAAAATCTTCATGAAGCTCAACTCGTATGACCTAGAATTTGCTTCTAGCATTGAGGAGCCCCATTAAATAGGAACACCTAGGTTGTAAACTACTCATATGTAAAAGAAGGTGACCAGGTATTCCATTTCCTGTGATCAGAAGTGTGCATTCACTCATGAGCCTTAGAGGTCTCAAAGTTAGTGCAACCTAGGAAAAATCATTTAACCATAGTATGAATTGGGTTGGTAGAGACCTTAAAGATTATCTAGTTCAAACTCCCCTGTGATGGGCAGTGACACATTTCACTAGACCAGGTTGCTCAGAGCTCTATCCAACATGGTCTTGAACACTCCCAAGGGATGGAGCATCCACAACCTCTCTGGGCAAGCTGTTCCAGTGCCTTACTACCCTCACAGTAAAAATTTTTTTCCTAATAGCTATGGAAAGATACCTCTTTTCTGTCCATTTTTGAGACAATGTTGCAATTGTAGGTAAATACTATGATATAAGCAAGAAAAGCATCCTTGCCTGAAAAAAAACTTTTTCTGGTCATAAGCATCCACTTCTCAATGCATTTTTCTAACTCGCCAGGCTTCTTCCTTCATCCCACCTATGAAACAGTTAAAAATTCAGGCTATAAGGGAATAGTCAGTTTTCATATAGAGATATTTCACTATGAATGGCACAGCGATATATAACCATCATTTTTTTCATGGTGGACAGATACTGCTCAATCTTTATAGAGACATTTTTTAATTTGGAACATAAATTAAATTAAATATTTATGCCAGACCTGTCAAAAGAAAGACAAATAGAACAGGCAAACAATTCTCTTAATAAAGTTCAATCACTGTAATGCACCCTGTTGTCAAAGGGTAAGTGCAAGATAATTTTTTCTTTAAAAGTTTTCCTCTCCTTTTCCTGACAGTCATGTCAAAAAGAACTGGTAATTTGAAAGGCGATTTATTCAGAATGCAATCCTGTGCACAGCTAAAGTGAGTATAATTCCTTCTCCTTTTGGCAGCATCATGACCTGGTGAGATCTTGCAGCTATTTATTTATATTTTTAGTTGTTTTTGAAGAAAGTAGTTTTATTAAGGTATATCTTAATGCATGGAGAGATTCACATATACAAGTGAAAAGAGAGATTTTTTTTTAAAATTAAACCATTCAAGACTGAAAAGGTCCAAAGGAAGTGGGCAATAACCTAAACGTAGCCAACCATGTGTCACGCTTTAATTCCAGCCAGCCACCAAACACCATATATTCACTTGCTTACTTCCTGACCAGTGGGATGGGGGAGAGAATCAAAAGGGTAAAAGCTAGAAAAACCCATGAGTTGAGATAAAAATTTAATTGAGAAAGCAAAAGCCACACACACAACCAAAGCAAAAGGGCAGTCAGGTGTTCATCATCTCCAGGATGGGCCTCACCACATGTGACTGTTACTGAGGAAAACAAACACTATCACTCCAAATGTCCCCCTCTTCCCCCTTCTTCTTCCCACTTTATATACTGAGAATGACGTCATATCATATAGAATACCCCCTTCGGTCAATTTGAGTCAGCTGTCCTGATATAGAGATATCAGAGATATTGTGAAATAACAAATCATCTTATATCAAAGCATAGTATAGCAAAGCATCTTAGAGCAAAGCCCTTCATGGCAAAACATTGTATAGTGAGAGCATTTCATCGGGATGTTCTTTAGAATAGCTTACACTAGCATATTTTTAAACCTAAATTAGCATGCTTGTAGGATTGCTTAAGCTGCAAATGGACATAAATGGTAAAAATCAAGGAGAACCAGAAAATAAGTGGAAGATAGACTGAAAGCTACCAGTTCTGAGGACTAGCAACAGTAAAATAGGACTATAGAGCATGCATTAAACCCAAAGGTAAAAAGTTCAACCCGATGAATACTACTGGCCTTCCTCCTGAAGACTCCTGGGCAACCACAGGAGGCTGTTGGACCAACTCCAAGTAGGAGAAAATGAAGGAGGAGACTATGATGATGATTTCTGAGAACTAATTATAATGATATAAACCCATTCCTGGAAATAAAGTATATATGGGCATTTAATGTATATAAACTATGACGTTTTTACCCCTGGTTGCACAAGTTTGGTGGAACGATCCTCCTTATGCCTAGTGCTGAACAAACAAATACTTGCTAAGTCTGTGGGTAGTTCTTTTCCAGGGTTTCTCGGCATCAGACCCAGCTGTGTCTCCTCCCAATCTCCCATGCACCCCTAAATTCCTCGCCAGCTTGGCAGTACGGAAAGAAGAAAAGGCCTTGGCTCTGTGTAAGCTCTGTTCAGCAATAACACAAGCATCTCCATATTATCAACCCTGTGTTCTGCACAAATTCAAAACATAGGCCTACACTAACCACTGTGAAGACAGTAAAATCTGCCACAGCCCAAAACAGCACACTATGGTAGCACAATATTATGCTTATCCTATCCAGGTACAAAACATTGTTCATCAGCAGGCAGAACAAAAAATATGCTGTGTGTCTCAAACACAGGTTTTCAAATAAATAGAAATATACTAAAATTTTTTTAAACCTGCTTTTTAGGACAGTTAATGAGTAATTTCTGCCTTCCACACTGCCAGCTTTTCTCCCAACATCATTTTAATACCTACACCTAAAATTTTGGAACACAGAGGCCAAGTGACCTCATGCAATTTCTTCTAAATAAAGTACAGAAATAAATGCCCAAATGCCTGAAACCCTGACTCAGTGACAAATTCCTGAGAATCAGCTTACTGTAGTGCCACAGAATGCAATTTTAATGTTACATCATACACTGTCTCCTCCTAAGCCTTATCAACTGAATTTAACAGCCTTTTCCAAATCTTTTCTCAATGAAGTCATGTGTCATGTAAATAAGGACAAATTGCATAGTTAAGAGCAGAAGACTAAACTAGTCTAAAATGAAAAACAGATCATTACATAATAATGTAATACCCTTCTGCTGTTTGTTTCCTGGATGACCCCGTTATCCCTTCCTTGTACCTCAGTGTTCCCATTTTTAAAAGGCAGCATTAATGCCTTGTTTGACACAGTGTGATCAGTAATACTATTTGAATAACTAGTAGCTTATGTTGACTTCTGAAGTTCTTCAGACTCCACCAGCAGGATTGAAAAAGATGTCATAAGAACAGAATTACATTTCCGGCCCAGTGTTAAATCCCCTAGTACCTTATAGTCCACTCTCTGCCTTATCTATATTATGGCATGTGTATGCACAGTGTGATTTGGGCTGGCACTTAGTAAAATGAACCCTGAGCTGAGAACACAGTGCATAAAATTTGATGCATTAAACCTATGAAGCCAGTCCCCAGTTGGTCTAAATTATCATCACTGTTTTTTTGCTGCTGGAAATCACCTTTTCAACTTGCTGTATTGTCTGAGTCACACTAATGCAATGGCCAGTCAGTTACACTTCGCACTGAACAGTATTTTCTACTGCTTGAAATCTTTAATCCTACACCTCAAATATGACCTGGGATTTCTAAAACAGGTCTTTTCTTCTTTTTAATGACAAAACATGTATACTATAACATGAATTGTTGTCAAATATTTTTGCTAGAATATCAAATACTATTTCAAAGGTCAATATAAAGTTTGCAGATGATTTATTTGCCTTACCAAAAAGAAAGAGGCATTTTCCAGTGGAAAATTCCATCTGTAATATTTCTCCTCAACAACAGAAATCCAGAAACATCTAAAATCTTCTGAAGAACATAAGGAAAGCTCAAGGAAGAGATGCCTTTGGCAGATATGGGGAAAAACATTCATGTAAGTGTGACAAAGACCATCCACATATTGTTGCCTGCCTTGTAATTTCATCTTTTAGGTGGAATTTATGCAATCTGCTACCCATGAAATTCTGTCATTTTTTAATGAAGAAAACACTTTAGGATGATGAGTAGTTGAAGTTCTGTACTATACTAATGGTAGCTTATTCACTTGCTAAGCATGCTAAAAGGATGCTATGTTTTGGGTGATTAGACATTTGTATTGGCCACTTATAGGTCACCTAGAAATTAAACCACATATTTCACAGCTGTCACGAAAATCCGAGGTATCATATTCTTCCTATGAAATTTATACATACATACA
>NW_008655688.1:0-5496 GCF_000695815.1 Acanthisitta chloris
AAGAGAAGAGAAGAGAAGAGGAGAAAACAGTGAAGGAAAGCTTCAATGAAATCCAAATATCACATTTGGCTATTACAGCTGGAAATAGTATTTTCAGAGTTGTAACCAGAATTACTTTGGATTGAACAACAACAGCAACAATCACAATAACAATACAATTATATATTGTAATTTATTCTTGTTATTGTTATTATTACATGAAAAATAAAGCAAAATATTTCCATCTTCCTGAAAAAATCTTTCAGGGAAAGTTTACACTTCTTAATGTCTTTTTAATGGTTCTGACCAATAAAAACATACGTCAACATGTCAAGAAACACCAAAATCTCCACATATTTTTCTGCATACACACCCTGCCCTCCACTGACTCCCAAGTGCACTGTGAAATAGTGCACTGAGAATGCCTCAGATGACAAGCTCATTACTTGGCTTATCCAACTGATAATAATTGCTTAGAGAGAGGAGAAAAAAGAACCCAAACCCAGTGTTCTCTGCTAGGTTTTTCGCAGGATGATTTTTGCATAAGGAGGATTTTTGCTTGATTGGGGGGACAAGAAAGTAAAGTCAATCACAAGATGGAGTTAATGGTCAACCACATAAACATCTGTTTGCACAACAGCCCTGATGGGAGATCAGGCTGGGAATGAAAGGATGTGCCTGGGCAAATAAATTGCTCTGCCCTCAAGGTGACCCATGAAAAATTGCAATTTTCTGGCTTTTTTTTTTCTCCCTTCCTTGAACACTTCTATATTGTAATTGGTTTTTTCCCCTCCCTTAATTGCTGTACATTAAGGGGTTTGAGAGGCGAGATTTATGCTAGAAGAAAGGCTTTACTCTTTTCCTGCTTGAACACAGGTTACTAAATTACTGTACAAGCCTTTCATAGCATCATAGAATTGGTTAGGTCAGAAGAGACCCTTAAGATCAAGTCCAACCATTAAACTAGCACAATCACCACTAAACATGCCCTCAAGTGGCACGTCTACATTTCTGTTAAATCCCTCCAGCGATGGTGACTCCACCACTGCCCTGGGCAGCCTGTGCCACGTCTGGACAGCCCTTTCAGGGAAGAAATTTTCCCTAATATCCAATCTAAACCTCCCCTGGTGCAACATGAGACTGTTTCTTCTTGTCATAGAATCATGGAATGGTTTGGCCTGGAAAGGACCTGAAGGATCCCTGTCTCTTGTTCCCTGGGAGCAGAGCCTGACCCCACCTGACTGCACCTCCTGTCAGGGAGTTGTAGTGAGCGTGAATCATAGGATCATAGAATCAATCAGGTTGGAAGAGACCTCAAAGATCATCGAGTCCAACCCTACTGTTGTTACTAGACCATGGCACTAAGTGCCACATCCAGTCTCAGCTTGGAAACCTCCAGGGATGGTGAATCCACCACCTCCCTGGGCAGCCCATTCCAATGCCTGATTACTCTCTCTGTAAAAAATCTCTTCCTAATATCCAACCTTAACCTCCCCTGGCAGAACTTGAGTCTGTGCCCTCTTGTCCTCCTTTTCTGCAGGCTGAGCCCCTCCAGCTCCCTCAGCCAGTCCTTGTGCTCCAGGCCCTTCCCCAGTCCCTTCCTTGGACTAACTCCAGCACCTCAATGTCTTTTCTTGACCTGAGGGTCCCAGAACTGCCCCTAGGACTGGAGGTGCCTCACCAGTGCCAGCACAGGGGACAGGCACTGCCCTGGGCCTGTGGCCACACCAGTGCTGACACAAGCCAAGTGGCATTGGCCTCTTGCTCACCTGGGCACACCCGGGCTCATGTTCAGCTGTTCATGATGAGCTACTCGATGACGTTTTCCACCACCAAGACCAGCCTGAGAAGCCAGTAGTGCCCTGAATTCTCCTTCTGACCCTTCTTGTTGATGGGCCTCACATTTGTGAACCTCCAGTTCATTGCAACATTTCCAGTTAGCCAGGATTGCTGAGAGATGATGGAAAGTGGCACAGCAAGCATTTCTACCAGCTGAGTCCACCAGGTCCCTCTTCAAGGTGGTCCAGGTATTATTTGCCTGACCAGGTCCAAGCTGCAGGACCTGGACCCCAAGAAGCCAAGAACAGACTGAAACAGTGCATGTCAGGCAGGGGTGAATCCAGCTTTGAGGCCAAGAAGAGCTGGTGAGCCTGGATCGAGCCTGGAGGTTTCCAGCTCCTCCCATTTGCTGCCCATGTTGTGTACACTGGTGTAGATACATTTCAGTCAGGCTATTGATCCTGCTACCTTTTGTGGGGGAGAAGCCCCAGTTCCTACAGGACCATTCTCAGGCACTTCCATGGTCTCTAACACACCGATAACCCTTGAAGGGTCTGGAGCACAAGTCCTGTGAGTAGAGGCTGAGGGAACTGGGGTTATTTAACTTGGAGAAGAGTAGTCTCAGGGGTGACCTTCTCACTCTCTTCAACTCTCTGACAGGAGGTGCAGCCAGGTGGGGTCAGGCTCTGCTCCCAGGCAACTAGTGACAGGACAAGTGGACATAGTCTCAAGCTGTGCCAGGGGAGGTTCAAGTTGGACATTAGCAGGAATTTCTTCCCAGAAAGGGTGATTAGACACTGGAATGTGCTGCCCAGGGAGGTGTCAGAGTCACTATCCCTGGAGGTGTTTAATGAAAGACTGGACATGGCACTTAGTGCCATGGACTATTTGACATGGTGGTGTTAGGTCATAGGTTGGACTTGAGGATCTCAGAAGTCACCTGATTGATTTGGTGATTCTGTGTTTGCTGCCACATGGGTGTCCATCCTCTTCCTCCACTGAGACCACAGACCAAAAGGTCTCACTATCACACTGTCCCTCTAACATTGCTGTGCTGTCCCCAAGATCACTTCTAAAAAGCCTGGATTTATGTATTTCCTCCTTCAAATCCAACTCCTCTGCACAGACCCTCTTCACCCTTCAAAACTGGGCTATCCCTTCTGTTGCCAGAATCCTGATATGGTATAAATCAACCTGTGATCAAACCCCTCAAAATTCTTCCTTTGAACCCGAAGTCAGAGCCAGGTATTGAACTGTTGGTTCCTCCTGTTTCCTTCCTCATCATTCCCTGCAAGAAAAATGGTGAAGTATTTATACAGTGGGAGATCCATCTGTTCAGATGAATTCCCAGTTGGGTAGCTCCATTCCTATCTTATTACACACATTGTTTTCCTCACTCACTACATTTTTCCTGGAATAAACTGGTTAAGGACAGACAGTGGAGAGAGTAAATATTTCTTATTCCTTCTCATCTGCACACATAGGAAATACTCTTTTAGTTGCAGATGTATTTTTTAGCAGTGGGTTTGGGAACTGTCTGCACACAAAAGGTTGTCCCCAAGCTGGGCTGGCTGTCACCTCCGACTGTACACTGCTAGGCAATGCTCAGCCCATCAATCACCTATTCTGACACTTTCCATGTGGATCAGCTGGAGGACAAATAAATTTCATGCTGAGATTCCCACATTTCCATTTTGACCCTGCTGGCTTTCATGGAAACAACATTTCTCCCTAATATCTCTGCAATTACAGGGATAGATACAGAATGGGTGCCAAACATGCAGGGGGTGGGATTAACCCTCTGAGAGAAGAAAAACCTTTCAAAGGATGAAAAAACACATCTGCTTTGGTGTGGAACATGTTGAGCCTGTGTGACTAATCAGCCTAGAGGCTGAATCAGACAAAGGCTGAAAAATTACAATACCAGCATGGGGATCCATGTATGTTTGGAGGCATTTCAGCCTCCAGGACACCCCGTGGTCCCCAGTGGGTGTATAGTCTCCACAGGGAGATTTCCCTCACCTGGGGAAGGAGAGATGCTCTCTGTGTTGTTTAGCAGCCTCTCCTGACAAACTCAAAGGTCTGTCCCTTAGGATCACAGTGCATGCAAGCTGGAAGGGACCTCAGGAGGGCTCTAGTGCAGCCTTCTGTTCACAGCAGAGTCAGCTCTAGTGTCAACTCAGGGATTTATCCAGTTGTGCCTTGAAAACTTTCAAGGATGGAGCTTGCACAACCTTTCTGGGCACACTCTTCCATCAATTCTCTCCCAAATATACCTCTGCTGAGGCAAAAAGCATCCTCTGGCCTCTGTCAGTGTCCTAGCAAATGGGTTGAGTCCTCTTGAAAGAGTTGCTCGGCCCTGCACAGACTATCCTAGGGTGCTATGCTGTTGCTACAACTGACTTTAAGGCTGCCAGGTTTAAGTAAACCCATGTGCCAAAGACAAGCCAAGGTTGATTGTCCCCCACCAGGAGGAAATGGGCTGAGATCCAAACCACCTAGTAACGAGGAAAGGAGTGAGATTGTAAGAAAACCCTATGGGAAGGTGTTTCATGTGTGCTTATCACATTCTCATCCATGCCTGAGGAGGGTGGATGGACACTGAGCAAGGCACCTCCAGTGTTCCTCTATGAGATCACCACCACCCCAGGCTGGGGGAGGAGACACTCCTGGTGGAAACCAAATTACTGCATCATGAGTGGGGAACAGGGAAAGGAGAAGGCCTTGAGTCTTTATCACCTGTTGTATCAACTTTGCAATGAAAACCAGCAGCTCTTCATTCTGGCTCCTGGTCAGGGGAAGCATGATCAGAGAGCAAGGGACAAAGTCTCACCAGTTCAGAGCTTCTGATTCACTGTCAAAAATCTCATCTTCAGGCAAAGCAAATCCAGCCTGGTCCTCTGTCCAGGCAAGTCTTGATGTCTAGATTTATAGACATAGTTATGACTCCTTTAATGAGCTCTGGAGAGCGTCTGCTGCAGCTTCATTACAGATGGGTGGAAAAAATATCATTCCCAGGAATCTCCCAGCTGGATATAAATATTTAGCATCTGATCAGCTGCTCAGTATTCCCTTGACCTGAATAAATCTCTGTTGTTTATCCTGCCTTCAAATAAAAGGCCTGTAATCAGGATCACTCCACTCTCTTAATCTTTTTGAGGGGCACAGTGGAGACAGCTGGTTTGTATCTCTTTGTAGCCCCTATAGCCCTTCATCTCTGGCAGAAAAGCTGCTTCAAACCAAATCATCTCTGAGGGGCAAATTCAGCTTAGCCTAACAAGACCTTACAGGGATTCATATTGCATGTAGTGTGAAGGCTGATGCTCCTCAGCAGCTGAAACAGTCTGCTCTTGGGTCTTCCAGGCTGAATCAGGTGTTACATGGGTCCTTGGTAAACTCAGCCTTTTAGACCCCAAGAACAGTAATTTGGGCTCAGATTAAACATCTTTTAATGCAGTATTTCAAGATCAATAGAAGGTGCAAGTAAGATATAGAATCACAGAAGGGTTGAGTTGGAAAAGGCCTTAAAGCTCATCCAGTTGCACCCCTGCCATGGGCAACCTTCCACTAGACCAAGTTGCTCCAAGCCCCATCCAACCTGGCCATGAACACTCCTAGGCATGGGACAGCAACAGCTGCTCTGGGCAAGCTTTGCCAGTACCTCACCACCCTCACAGGGAAGAATTCCTTCCCAATATCCCATCTAGCCCTGCCCTCTGGCAGAGGGCAGCCATTCCT
>NW_008655688.1:5618-11975 GCF_000695815.1 Acanthisitta chloris
CTCCCACCTCTCCCAGCCTGTCTCCAGAGCAGAGGTGCTCCAGCCATCAGAGCATCTCTGTGGCCTCCTCCTCTGGACTTGCTCCAGCAGCTCCACATCCTTCTGGTGTTGGTGCCCCAGAGATGGAGGCAGCTCTGCAGGTGGGTCTCACCAGATCTTTCACTGTGTGTTACAGCAGTCAGTTTGTAGCTTGTGGTTTTCTTGAGCTAGAAGTTACATCTATGTGTTAAAACACAAAGAGCCATAAACTAAATCACAAGAAGTTCCACCTCAACATGAGGAAGAACTTCTTTCCATGGAGGTGGCAGAGCACTGGCACAGGTGCCCAGGGAGGGTGTGGAGTCTCCCTTTCTGGAGACATTCCAAACGCACCTGGACATGTTCCTGTGTCACCTGCTCTAGGTGACTGTGCCTTGGCACAGGGCTTGGAATAGATGTTCTCCAGAAGTCCCTTCCAACCCCTACTATCCCATGATTCTGTGAAATACCCTGTAGGATTTTTCTTTTGTGAACTTAGTCCATTTGCTTTCCTGAGCCCACCCAAGTTTTTGTCATTCACAATGACGTGTCAATGACTTCACACAGGAATGACATGAAGTGAAATACCTATTGAAACATATTTGCAACTTCCCACCTGGTTATTTAATTAAACAACCGCTAGTTTGTGCATTATGAAAATTACCAAATATTCTTTGTTTACTCGCTTTAAACCACTTCTGGCATCTGTCCTATTTCTCTTTATAAGCCTAAAATGTCTTTGCCTGTCTAGTGGTGCCTTTTCCAGCTCCCCCAGCCAGCCAGTGGTTTTGCATTGAAGTCATGCAAAAGCCCTTTCAACTCCCTTTGGCCAAGGCACTGCAGACAAAGTGAGGAATTGTAACCAGCAAAACTGATGTTTGCATGCAAAGAGCAAGCTACAAGAGCTCAAAGAGTTGAGACTGCAAGAACCTTGGCACAGGCTATGGGGGATAGACATTGTTACCATGTTCTGCCACTGACTTGCTGGGCAACCCTGAGCAAACAAAGCAGAACAACAGCTCACTCGGGCTCTGGGCACTAATACCAGGTTCAGTGGGAGAGGGGTATTTCCTACTTTGGAGGTATCACAATGCCCTCATGGCATGAAAGTTGAGCAAACTCCATTAAAAAGGGAGCACTGAGAAGTTAAAAGCATTACAGGTGCAGGGCAGTGGGTGCCTATTTTAGCATGTTAAATGATTGATGTGCCTGGTGCAGAGGGTTGAAGGCAACCCCAAGGGCTCACCATACACTCCCCACCATCTACTTTCACATGGCCTAAAGATACATCTATTCATGTGCGTGAAGAAAGATTCCGCCCCCTCTTTTTCCTTGTGTCATTGTGAAAATAAAAGTTGATTCGAGCCATTCTGCAGTTTTAGCTGCGGATTTTTGGTGATAGCTTGTGCATACCTTTTGAGCCATTCTGCAGTTTTAGCTGCAGGTTTTTTGGTGATAGCTTGTGCATACCTTTCACATCTAGGGTTAAAAGAGAACTTGACCCTGAGGCTGCTGTAAAAAGGCTTTTTATTAGCTTTCCTATGTTCTGCATCAGGCCTGAAGAGATAAAAAGGTGAGGGGTTTGAGTTAGTCACTGTAAACAGCTTTGGACCATTGCTAACACCTCCTGGAATAACTCCTGGAATACCTTAATTAGAGGAAAAGAGAAGGAGAGAGCATGGTGTCTCTCAAAAGCATTAATCTCCTCTATTATCTGTAATTTCTCCCTAAAATTTGGGTTCTAGGAGTGCATTGCTTGGAGTGATGGCAGTGGGGGGGGGAACCTCTCCCCTAGGGAAAGCAGTTTTGTTGTGCTTATTTTAATGTCTCTTAACAGGTTCTTGGTTCAGTCCAGGCTCCTGAGTTCAAAGGGTCTTAGTCACCTAAAAGGAAAGAAAGGGAGTGAAATAGTGTAAAGAAGATGTGGACTTGATAGATAGCTCTCTCTTGATTGATGCTTTTCAATGGACCTGACCATAAATGCAGCCTGGCTTGCCTGGACTCCAGCCATGCCCTTTGCAGTATACCCAGACCATGTATTGCAGGTTTCTGTTGCTCCAGGGCCAAAGGGATGGGCTCAAAGCCTATGGCATCCAATTTTCATAACAGCTTTAATCCTGTTTACTAATTTACATGAGTAATGATGGCTAAAAATGGTCCTGCTGATAAAGAGAAGTGGTCACTAGGAGTAGGATAGGTGTTCAAATGCAGTAACACTAAACATCAGGTTTGGTATAATCAAAGTGATCAAAATTTCACTTGTATTTTTCCCCTTTCCTCTTTCCCCAGTTTTCCAAACTTCTCCTGTCCTCCACCACTAGCACAGACACCCTCAGAAAATGTAATTTCAGGACCTAATCTCTTGCAACGAAACATTGCAAATTCAAGTATGGGACCTCAGAGATTTGGTCACTCCAACCTCAGCATGAGAAACAATGAGCTGAAAGCAGAAGTCAAAGATGTTCAAATTCTAAGCCAGGGCTTGCAAGCCAAGATGGGATGTTATGAGATGGTGGAAGAGCTGCAGAAGGAAAGCAAGGATACAGTGCAACAAAGGGAAGAGGGACTCCAGCTACTAGAACACAAAATCAAAACCCCAAGGTGTGCCAATAAATAACTCATCTTGCAAACCAGTTGTAGGGCTGACCAGCTGGCTGCAAGAGGGATTATCAAACTGGAACACATGAGCTGGGGAACAGAAGGGAAGCTCAACAATTTCACTCAGTATCTCAAGGACAAACTGGAAGATGCCCAGCAGCAATACAAGAAAGAAAAGCAACAGAGCTCCCAGTTGCAGGAGGCTTTGAGAGAGCTCAACCAGATATGCAAGAAGCAGAGGAGTGATATAAAACAGCTGGAAGGGCAGCTGGAAACAGCAGGGAGGTTGGAAGCAGCAGGGAAGCCAGCAGCTCTCCAGAGATGTGGTCATGAGTGCTGGGTCCCCAAGGACTCATTTTATGTAGGATGGAGGCAGGATCAAGATGATGAAAACTCCTCAGAGCCAGCTGACACAAGAAAACAGCTCAAGGACCTCAAGAAGATTTACCCATCCTCATGGACTTGTGTGTTCTGATCCATTTTGTCAAGGATTATTTCACTGCTGACACTTTTTTTAGGCTTAGTGAACACAATGCTTATGTGGTTGTGGAGCTCCTGTCTCAATGTTTTATCTTTTACCTTAAACTTCAGTGGCTTCTTGCCAAATTAGATTTGCTGTAATCCTCTTTGTTATACATTAATCTTTTTAAATATGTGTAATTTAGATAAAGTAGTAAAAATAGATTATTAAGTAGTTCTCCTTTCACTTGTAAACTGAGCTTCTCATAGAATTTTGGTAGACATCAGAGAGGTGATTCTTTTATTTAAAGTCTTATGTTACTTTCCATTTTTGCATTTCACCCACTTGTTCCCAAAAAATGAAGGCTGTTGTGCTGTGCTTCTTCAGGTCTCTGACAGCATAGTGAAGAACTCAGTTTGATCCAACTGCAGCTTTTCCTTCAGGGGACACTGCTACAGAGTTGAGAAAGAAGTGTTGGACTCACTGACGAGGGAACAGAAAAATTTGAGGTCAGACAGGGAAGTTACTGCCCACTTTGCATTTCTCAGGTGTGGCTGGGGCAATGCTGGTGCAGCTGTTGTACCACATGCTCTTAAGCTGTGAACCTTTCATTATATTTCCCTCTCCTGTCCATTTGTGGAAGGGAATGATAGAGCAGCTTTGGTGGGTGCCTGGCAGCCAGCCAGGGTCAACCTACTACACAATGCCTCCTCTGACTGGGCTATTTCACAGAATCACAGAATCAATCAGGTTGAAAAAGACCTCTGAGATCAAGTCCTACTCATGACCTAACGCCACCATGTCAACTAGACCATGGCACTAAGTGCCATGTCCAGTCTCTCCTTAAACACCTCCAGGGATGGTGACTCCACCACCTCCCTGGACAGCACATTCCAGTGTCTAATCACCCTTTCTGGGAAGAAATTCCTCCTGCTAATGTCCAACCTGAATCTCCCTTGCTGCAGCTTGAGACTATGTCCTCTCTTCCTGTCGCCAGTTGTCTGGGAGCAGAGCCTGACCCCACCTGGCTACACCTCCTGTCAGGGAGTTGCAGAGAGTGAGAAGGTCATCCCTGAGCCTCCTCTTCTCCAGGCTGAGCCCCATCAGTTCCCTCAGGCAGAGCAAAGCATATTCCAACAGCCACATGTGCTGAGCTAGGCAGACCTAATTAAACACTGAAGCAACCACAGTTTTAGCTCTTACATAGTTTTATTGTACTTTACCACAATTACCTTTGTTTTGCTCCACATCCTGGATTTTCCCTTGCTCTTCAGCCTTTGAATCCAGCTCTTGCTGTCCCTTAAGCATCCCTGCTCATGGAGGACAGAGCTGCCTGAGCAGCTTGTGTGGGCAGAATCACCTCTTCAAGAAGCTTTGGCCCCTCCATGCAGAGCAGCCCCTTTCCTGCTTGCTGCACACAGAGGCTGTCAGTCTCCTCTCGAGGTCTCGTTGAAAACAGGCTCTGTCCCCAAAGCACTGAGCACAAAGGCTGCTGGCCAAAGCCCAGACATGTCTCTAAATCCCCTTTCTGCAGGGATTAATGGGAACTAGGCAGGGAAACCCCACACAGACTGTCAATGACCAGTGTTTCTCTGAGCCCAGGCTGGATGGGGGCCCAGCCAACCTTCCCCTGCAGAGCACTAGTGTACCCCTGAGCAGCTCTGAGGGACAAGTACCACCTTTCTCAGAGATGTTACAGGTGGTAACACCTGCCCCATCACTGCAGTGCAGTCAGAGTCGTAGAAGGTTAAGGGGTTGGAATGGACCTCAAAGATCATCTACCCCCAACCCCCTGCTGCTCAGTACTGAGTCTCAGGACTTGGGAATCCTCTCCTCACATTCAGGCAGAATATCTTTCAGGTGCCATTGGGCATCATCTGAGATGAAGCAGTTGAGAACCAACACATGGAGCCCAACAGCTGGACAACCCATGTGTCTTTACACACAACCCAGAGCTTGTAGACTATCCTGAGCTGGAAGAGACACAAGAAGATCATCCAGTCCAACTCCTGGCCTTGCACAGGACACCCCAACTATCCCACCATGTGCCTGAGAGCACTGTCCAAATGCTCCTTGAGCTCTGTCAGGCTTGGGGTCATGACCACTGCCCTGGAGAGCTGTTCAGTGCTCAGCTCAGCCATGGGGGAAGCACCTTTGCCTAATATCCAACCTAAACCTCCTCTAACACAACTTCAGGCTATTCCCTTGGGCCCTTTCACCTGTACCCATGAAGAGCTGCAGTGTGTGTATGAATGCTGAAAGCAGGATTCAATCCTTATCACTACAAGCTGGTAAATGTGGAATAAGAATTCCACATGAAGTAGGAATTTGAAGCCAGGTACCAGATCTCAATGTCCCTCCTGGTCCTATAATGATTTGCATTAACACAACTTCAGGCTATTCCCTTGGGCCCTTTCACCTGTACCCATGAAGAGCTGCAGTGTGTGTATGAATGCTGAAAGCAGGATTCAATCCTTATCACTACAAGCTGGTAAATGTGGAATAAGAATTCCACATGAAGTAGGAATTTGAAGCCAGGTACCAGATCTCAATGTCCCTCCTGGTCCTATAATGATTTGCATTTATTAGGAAATAAATCTGGTCACATCAACCTTGCAATAAATCCAATACAGTTCCCTCCTCCCCTTCCTTCTCATGGGAATATTTAAACCTGGAGAGACAGCCAGTGAAACTGCTATTATCTCTGCCCACCAGTTCCCAGCTGGCTATTATGACCCTTAATCTGAATTAATCAGCAGTAGCTCATCTTTTCAGCTGGGACTTGGATCCCTCCTGCCCCACGGTGCTATCATCTTCTGCCAGCTGGACAGCTAAATGCAGACAGTTCCCACATCTCCAGGGGATGGAGCAGTGATGTCCTACCTCATTCCTGCCAGGGAGGTGGGTTTTATTCAGCTCTGTGCAATAAAAACAACAATTATCCTATAAGAAAATGAGCTGGATTCATTACAGACAGCACAGGATTCAGGTCTGTGGTGGTCAGGCAAGAAGGAAGAGAAGTAGGCATGTCTCCTACAGAGACAGTCTGAGCGAGCTGGGGGTGTTCAGCCTGAAGAAGCGAAAGCTCCAGGGAGAACTCAGAGTCCCTTCCAGTGCCTAAAGTGGCTCCAAGAGAGCTGGAGAGGGACTTGGGACAAGGGTCTGGAGGGACAGGACAAGGGGGAATGGCTTCCCACTGCCAGAGGGCAGGGATAGATGGGATATGAGGAAGGGATTCATCCCTATGAAGGTGTTGAGGCAGTGGCACGGGTTGCCCAGAG